>NW_016810386.1:605744-623923 GCF_001698545.2 Rhinopithecus bieti
CTCTGTTGCCCAGGCTGGAGTGCAGTGGTACAATCTCAGCTCACTGCAACCTCTGCCTCCCGGGTTCAAGCGATTCTCCTGCCTCAGCCTCCTGCATAGCTGGGATTACAGGTGTGCGCCACCACACTCGGCTAATTTTGTATTTTAGTAGAGAAAGGGTTCCACCATGTGGGCCAGGCTGGTCTTGAACTCCTGGCCTCAAGTGATCTGCTCACTTCAGCCTCCCAAAGTGCTGGGATTACAGGTGTGAGCCACTGTGCCTGGCCGTATTTGCTTTAAAAAAAAAAAAATTAATATATTAAAAGGCATACTAAAGTGACATGCTATTCCCCTAGAAAACAACCCCAATGCCCCTCTGCCAGTAACATGCTTAAGTTGACCAGCCCACTCGTATCTCTAAGCACGTGTGGACAAGCGTATGTGTCTTTTTTTTTTGAGATGGAGTTTTGCTCTTGTTGCCCAGGCTGGAGTGCAGTGGCACAATATGTGTATGTGTCTTTAAAACCAAAGCCGTGGGCATCAAGTGACTGCTCATCAAGGAACATGTCATCTGTTAACTGACCAGTGTCCACCTTCTCCAGAGGGTGGGCAGAGCAGAGAAACCCTAAAGTGGTTTTAGGGACTAACCCCAAATCACCAACTTTCCAAGCACTTCTTCCCTCACTCGTTACTCAGAAGGGGATACTTGATTTCTGTTTGCCTCAAATTTGGTGCCCTTTGACCTGGATGGTTTTCTCCTTGTCAGCCACGCTGGAGTGCAGTAGCATGATCATGGCTCATCAGGAGCCTCAACTTCCTGGGCTCAAGTGATTCTCCCATCTCAGCCCCTTCAGTAGCTCGGACTACAGGTGCAAGCCACCATGCTGGCTAATTTTTTGTAGAGACAGGGTCTTGCATTATTGCCCAAGCTGGTCTCGAACTCCTGTCCTCAAGTGATCTTCCCACCTTGGCCTCCCAAAGTTCCAAGATTACAAGCATGTAATCCTGCCTGGCTCTATTAGTTTTGACTTAAAGTTTATGTTCTGTTTTTTTTGTTTGTTTGTTTTTTTGAGACGGAGTCTCGCTCTGTCCCCAGGCTGGAGTGCAGTGGCACGATCTCGGCTCACTGCAAGCTCCGCCTCCCGGGATCACACCATTCTCCTGCCTCAGCCTCCTGAGTAGCTGGGACTACAGGCACCCGCCACCGCGCCCGGCTAATTTTTTTTGTATTTTAGTAGAGACGAGGTTTCACCGTGGTCTCGATCTCCTGACCTTGTGATCCGCCCGCCTCGGCCTCCCAAAGTGCTGGGATTACAGGTGTGAGCCACCGCGCCTGGCCTATGTTCTGTTATATAAGTATAGCTGCTCCTGTTCTTTTTTGGTTTCCATTTACATAGGATATCTTTCCATCTCTTCATTACATTTAATTAATTAACTAATCAATTTATTTATTTATTTTTTTGCAACGGGATCTCTCTCTGTTGCCCAGGCTGGAGTGCAGTGGTGCAACCTTGGCCCACTGCTAGCCACTGTGGGTCTCCTCTCTGTAGAGAGCCAGACATTCATTGGGATGAGCAACCTGTGGAGAGGAGCTACCCACTGAGAGTCTCCTCTGAGCTGTTCTGTCACTCAATAAAGCACCTCTTCGCCTTGCTCACCCTCCACTTGTCTGTATAGCTCATTCTTTCTGAATGCAAGACAAGAACTTGGGACCTGCCAAATGGTGGGACTGAAAGAGCTATAATACAAACAGGGCTGAAACACGCCCCTTGCTCACCATGTTGCAGGTAATGAGAAGGAGAGTAGAGAGAAGGAAAGAAGAGAGAAAGAGAGAAGAGCTGTGGCCCTTCAGGGAGCCCAGACCTAGGAACTCCCTAAGTCAGGGCTGTGACTCCCTCTTTGGGGCTCTGTGGTTCCTGGTGTCTCCAAGCTTCTGGGTGCCACCACATTGCCCAGTGCTAGCTGTGGAAGCTGCTTGCAGTATGCCTGGTCCAGCTGCAGCCTCACAGGGAGCCGGCGCCCATGGCTGTGCCTGGAGATGCCCACTCTGCTGCGGATAGCATGCCTGGCTGTGCACAGTGGCCGGGCTCCATGCTCACTTGCTCACATACCCCTCACCACTCCACACCTGGCTCACCCTTGGCAGGCATGGGATCCAAGCCAGTAGCATGAGCTGAGTGCAGCCTGCATTGCTGAGTGGGCGAAATGAGCCCAGTGGGCCTGAGTAAAACTTGGGCAAAAGTTGGCCACAGAGGTTTCTGGCCAGAAAAGCGACACCCCAAAGATCCCATGACACCAGTTCTTTTGTTTCTTAGATGGAGTCTTACTCTGTCGCCTAGGGTGGAGTGCAGTGGCATGATCTCAGCTCACTGCAACCTCCACCTCCCAGGTTCAAGCAATCCTCTTGCCTCAGCCTCCTGAGTAGCTGGGATTACAGGTGTGCACCAGCATGCCCAGCTAATTTTTTTTTTTTTTTGTATTTTTAGTAGAGGCAGGGTTTCATCATGTTGGCCAGGCCGGTCTTGAACTCCTGACCTCAGGTGATCCACCAGCCTCAGCCTCCTAAAGTGCAGGGATTACAGATGTGAGCCACCACACCCGGCCAACACCAGTTCTTATTATATACAATATATTTATTAGTTGATTTCCAGTACACACATAATGTAATTTCAGAATTACTAATACATAAGCATATAAGAAGCACATTTACTAAGTAGTACTGCATTTATGTCCTATTATTTTATATTTAACCTTACATTGTCCACTCAATATACTGTTTTCAAAGTTGCCACCTGTTTATTTTCTTCTAAGTGAAGTAATGTTATTCATTTGTATACAATTAATTTCAGTTGTTAGTATTCGTATTCCATTTTGGGTCAGCCCAAATACAGGTTGGTTTTAACAGTTTATTATTGAGTATATGAAAGGTATGTGAAACATTACTGTCCTGCTAAAAGTCAGAGCTATATGCAGAAAAACGTCACTCCTTTCTTATCTTTGCTACCCTATTCTCATTCCTCTTTTCTTTCCACCTTTTCCCCACATACACCCTATATGTAAACAATCTCTCTAGCCTCCGGCTTATCTTTCTTGTATTTATTTTGCACAAATGAGTAGATTCGTGCAGAGTTTTTCATATTTCATTTTTTCTTACATGAAGGGTAACATACAATAGATATATTCTTTTGTGCTTTACTTTTTTTTTTTTTTTTTTTTGAGATGCAGTTTCGCTCTCGTTGCCCAGACTGGAGTGCAATGGCATGATCTTGGCTCACTGCAACCTCCACCTCCCAGGTTCAAGCGATTCTCCTGCCTCAGCCTCCCAAGCAGCTGGGATGACAGGCGTGCTCCACTATGCCCGGCTAATTTTCTTTTCTTTTCTTTTTTTTTTTTTGAGATGGAGTCTCGCTCTGTCACCCAGGCTGGGCTGCAGTGGCGCGATCTCAGCTCACTGCAAGCTCTGCCTCCTGGTTTCACACCATTCTCCTGCCTCAGTCTCCCGAGTAGCTGGGACTACAGGCGCCCGCCACCACACCCGGCTAATTTTTTGTATTTTTAGTACAGACGGGGTTTCATCGTGTTAGCCAGGATGGTCTTGATCTCCTGACCTTGTGATCTGCCCACCTCGGCCTCCCAAAGTGCTGGGATTACAGGTGTGAGCCACTGCGCCCCGCCTAAAACACATTTTTAATGTCTTTTAATCTCTTCCATCTTTCCTTCCTTTCCTCCTTCACTTCTTCCTTCTAATTCCACATATCACAGACATTCTTACAGGATGCAAAAACCTGATGATAGTATTAGTAATGACCTGGCCAACTGACAGCAGGCAACAATATTCCTAGCAAGTGGGACCTGAGTGAGCAGAGAACTGTGAGGCTGAGTCTGTCAGTACAGGGGCAGATCCAATCTTTATTTAAATGTGGAGCATTTTGTTCATCATAAACTTATTTTTGCATTTGATTCTTGTAAATGTTGCATTAAATACTATGCATTTTGATTACCGAATTTACTGACACCTCTTAAATTCTGTGCTAGCAGCAAATGCCTCTCTTATCTTACCCTACCATGTCTCTTATTAAGGAGTATGATAAACCCCTGTAGAAACAGGAATATGGTAGATAAAAGCTAGGACAATCTCTTTATACAGAAATTAAACTCATCTGCTAGAAGCTGCTAGAGAAAAAGAAAAGAAAAGGCAATTCTCCCAAAATTGGACCACCTTGGATCCTGGGAGAATAGTGGTGCCATCCAAGTCTCTAGATAACACTTTAGCCATGGTTACATTTGCATTCATCTGTTACTTTTGAACAGGTTCTATGCCCATTCTACTTCTATGCTTTTAAATGATAAAATAATTTTTATTCTGAAGTAGCCTATTAATTCAAATTATTTTTCCTTAAGAGATTATTTTGAAATGTGAGGTTGATATTTTTATCAGAAGTGACTATTACATATATACTATTCCCTTAACTATGATTTTCCAATGGCTCAAATAATTTTCAGAATCACATCTTGACTTTTAAAAATCACATTCGTTTAAAAATACCTCTTAATTTCTCCCTCCTGGAGCTACCTCAGGGTCTAGATTGGATGGGAACTCGTATGTCTTGGATAAGCCGTTTTTATTGGTTTGTTGTTTTTGGACACCTTTATTGAGTATAAAAGGGAGATTGGGAAATGCCAGTAAAGGGAAATTTGTTAATTGTCTTCTTTCTTTTAAAGTGTCTACGATTTCTGTGATGTATCTAAAGCCTTTTTCTGGTTAGCTGTGTGAAGTTTAAGGAGTGAATTGTATTATTACTATATATTCTGCTTAGTTCGTTATCAGAGACTTTTCACTGTATTTGTATAATTCTTCACAGCAGGTTTGGTTGGTGGTATGATTACCAGGCTGAGAGGGTTTTAAACACTTTTATTTCCAAGTACACGTCACACCAAATATAACACCATGTACCTGCTATCCCAATTACACAAATCTGAAAGGAGGAGTTTCCCGAGGCATAATCTCACTCTATAAGTAGTTCATCTTATTNCTTTTTTTTTTTTTTTTTTTTGAGACGGAGTTTTGTTCTTTTGCCCAGGCAAAAGAAGTGGTGCGATCTTGGCTCACTGCAACCTCTGCCCCCACCGGCTTCAAGCAATTCTCTTGCCTCAGCCTCCCGAGTAGCTGGGATTATAGGTACCTGCCACCATGCCCAGCTAATTTTGTATTTTAGTAGAGATGGGGTTTTGCCATGTTGGCTAGGCTGGTCTCCAACTCCTGACCTCAGGTGATTCACCTGCCTTGGCCTCCCAAAGTGCTAGGATTACAGGCGTGAGCCACCACACCTGGCCTTATGTTGTATTTTCATTGGTTGTGCCTTTGTTATCATATCAAATAAATCACTGCCTTAACCCGAGGTTATAAGTATTTTCTCCTATGTTTTCTTCTAGGAGGTTTATAGTGTTAAATTTTATATTTAGCTCGTAGAATCATTTGACTAAATTTTTGAAATATTGTGCAAGACGTTAATAAAAGCTTGTTTTTCTCTTCTGGCTTGTGGATATTCAATTATTTGAATACCACTTGTTAAAAAGACTGTCCTTTCTCTACTGAGTTGCATTTGCACCTCTGTCAAAAATCAATTGACCACATATATGTGAGTCCTTTTCTAGGCACTCTAGTCTATTCCACTCATGTATTTGTCTGTCATTACACTAATAACGTACTGTCCTGATGATTGTAGCTCTCTTTTTTCCCCCTTTTTACTATCTAATTGCCAAATGGTGTTTCTTCCTGTCTGTGTTTCTTCCACTGCCAGAAGATTGCCCCTTTAAATTGTGCATCTTTAGACAGAGTTCTGCTGGGTGCAGGGGCTCAAGCTCTCAGGAGCCTGAGGTGGGGGGATCATTTGAGCCCAGGAGTTTCAGACCAGCTTGAGCAACATAGTGAGATCCCATCTCTAAAAAAAAAAATAAAAATAAATAGCAAAATAATTAGCTGACCATGGTAGCACTTGTCTGTAGTCCCAGCTACTTGGGAGGTGAAGGTGGAAGGATCTCTTGAGCCCAGGAGTCCTAGGCTGCAGTAAGCTATGACTGCATCACTGAACTCCAGCCTGGACAACAGGATAAGACCTTGTCTAAAAAAGAGAGAGAGAGAGAGAGAGAGAGATTGAGAGAGACAGAAGTAAAAGGAGGTTCAACCCACAATGCCAGTTTAGGGTGGGGTCCAGGACCAGAGTGAAAGCTTCCTTGATGCGTTTCGGCCAATCAGATGGTACTTTTTCCAGGCCCACCAGGGCTGCCCATGGACCAATCAGCATGCACTTCCTCCCTTTTGAGCCCATAAAAACTCCAAACTTAGCCAGACTCAGAGCCTCCTAGGGACTACCTGCCTGAAGACAGGAGCTATCCACTTGAAGTGGCCTACACTCATCAGGCCTACCTGCCTTCGGATAGCAGCTACCCACTTCAAGTCTCCTCTACACTTGTTGGGATGACTTGACTGCAGATAGGAGCTACTCACTTCAGGTATCCTCTCTGCTGAGAGCTGTTCTGTTGCTCAGTAAAGCTCCTCTCCACCTTGCTCACCCTTCAGTTGCCCATGTAACCTCATTCTTCCTAGACAGGGGGTAGGAACTTGGGACTAAACGGCGGGAACTAAAGGAGTTGTAACACATCCCCAGCTGGCTCACTGAGCTACGGGTTGTGACATGTCCCCGGACCATGTGGTGATCCTTCTGAGGGCCCAGACCTCTGAGCTTTTGGGCACCACTGAGTTTTCCTCATCCGGACACTGGTGCCTGCAGCAGAACCCGCTTGTGGTATGTCTGGTCCAGCCACATCCTCTCCCAGAACCAGTGCTTGTGCCAGCACCTGAAGATGCCTGCCGGGCTGCTACAGCGGGGGTGCACAGTGGCCAAACCCTGCACTTGTTTGCTCACGCACCCCTCTCTGCTTCATGCCTGGCTCACCCTTGGCAGGCATGGGATTCGGGCCGGTATCATGATCTGAGGGCAGCCTGCTGGACCTAGTAGGTAGAATGAGCCCAGCAGGCATGAGCAAAACTCAAGCAGAGGCTTCGCTGGCCACAGAGGTTTCTGGCTGGCAAAGTGACACCCTTGGCTCCTGTGACACTGTTTTATTAAATTTCAATTTCTTTTTCTTTTTTTTTTTGAGACGGAGTCTCTCTCTGTCGCCCAGGCTGGAGTACAGTAGCACAATCTTGGCTCACTGCAATCTCTGCCTCTCAGGTTCAGGCGATTCTCCTACCTCAGCCTCCTGAGTAGCTGAGGTTACAGGTATGCACCACCACACCTGGCTACTTTTTTTTTTTGTAACAGAGTTTTGCTCTTGTTGCCCAGCCTGGAGTGCAATGGTGTAATCTCAGCTCGCTGTAACCTCCACTTCCCAGGTTCAATTGATTCTTTTGCCTCAGTCTCCTGAGTAGCTGGGATTACAGGTGTGCATCAATATGTCCAGCTAATTTTTTGTGTTTTTAGTAGAGACAGGGTTTCACCATGTTGGCCAGGCTGGTCTCAAACCCCTGACCTCAGGTGAGGGGTTTGAGACCGCCTCGGCCTCCCAAAGTGCTGGGATTACAGGCATGAGCCACCATGCTCGGCCAAATTTCAATTTCTAATTGTATATTGCTAGTGTAAATAAATGGTTTTTGGTTTGTTTTATTTTATTTGTATCTTTTTTTTTTTTTTTTTTTTGAGATGGAGTGTCACTCTGTGGCCCAGGCTGGAGTACAGTGGAGCGATCTTGGCTCACTGCAATCTCTGCCTCCCCGGTTCAAGCGATTCTCCTGCGTCAGCCTCCCAAGTAGGTGGGACTACAGGCACGTGCCACCACGCCCGGCTAATTTTTGTATTTTTGGTAGAGAGAGAGTTTCATCATATTGGCCAGTCTGGTCCTGAACATCTGGACTCAAGTGACCTGCCAGCCTTGGCCTCCCAAAGTGCTGGGTTTACAGGTGTGAGACGCTGCTCCTGGCCTCTTTGGTAAATTCTTTGGAAGTTTTTACATGGACAAACTTTTTGTTGTAAATAGAAACCATGTTGCTTCTTTCTTTCCAATCCATTTTCTTGTATTTCTTTTTTTGACCTTATTGAATTGGTTAGGACATTTATCCAATGTTGAGTACAAGTGATTAGAACAGAACTTTTAGAGCACTTAAGACTTTCACCATTAAGTATGATGCTAGCTGTAAATGTTTTGTAAATGGTCTTTATCAGGTTGAGGAAATTACCCTCTAGTCCTCGTTTATTATCGAGCTTCTTTTAGAAATCATGAATGAATGTTGAATTTTGTCAACTACTTTTTCTGTGTATACCGAGGCAATAAATTGTTCTTCTTTAATCCGTAGACCTAGTGAATTACATTTAGAAATTATCAAATTTTGAATCAGCCTTGCATACCATGGTAAATCCCACTTGTTCACGATACTATTTTTTAAGGATATTGTTTGTTTCTATTTTCTGTTTTATTTTATTGGTTACCTATCTGTCCCAGAATTTTTGAAAATCTTGTGAAGCATTTTTTTGTGACTGTTTTCTTTTCTTTTCTTTTCTTTTCTTTTCTTTTTTTTTGAGACAGAGTCTCGCTCTGTCGCCCAGGCTGGAGTGCAGTGGCCGGATCTCAGCTCACTGCAAGCTCCGCCTCCCAGGTTTACGCCATTCTCCTGCCTCAGCCTCCCGAGTAGCTGGGGCTCGGGAGGCGCCCGCCACCTCGCCCGGCTAGTTTTTTGTATTTTTTAGTAGAGACGAGATTTCACCGTGTTAGCCAGGAGGGTCTCGATCTCCTGACCTCGTGATCCGCCCGTCTCGGCCTCCCAAAGTGCTGGGATTACAGGCTTGAGCCACCACGCCCGGCCTTTTGTGACTGTTTTCATGAGGTGAGGGATATTGGTTTGTAGTTTTCTTCTTTTACATCTGTCTGATTTTAATATCAGGGTAATGCTGACATCAAAGAATGAATTAGGAATTGCTCCTTTCTCTTCAACTTTTTGGAAAAGTTTGTGAGCAATTAGTATTATTTCTTTTTTTGTTTTGTTTTACTTTTTTGAGATGGAGCCTCACTCTGTCACCCAGGCTAGAGTGCAATGGTGTGGTCTCAGCTCACTGCAACCTCTGCCTCCCAGGTTTGAGCAATTCTCCTGCCTCAGCCTACCGAGTAGCTGGGACTGCAGGTGCGCGCCACCACACCCGGCTAATTTTTGTATTTTTAGTAGAGACGGGGTTTCACTATGTTGACCAGGCTGGTCTTGAATTCCTGACCTCGTGATACGCCCGCCTCGGCCTCCCAAAGTGCTGCAATGACAGGTGTGAGCCACCACTGCCCAGCCTAGTATTATTTCTTTCTTTCCTTTTTTCTTTTCTTTTTTTTTTTTTAGACAGAGTCTTGCTCTGTCACCCAGGAGGCTGGAGTGCAGTGGCACCACCATGCCCGGCTAATTTTTGTATTTTTAGTAGAAACGGGGTTTCTCTATGTTGCCCAGGCTTGTCTCAAACGCCTGACCTCATGATCCACTTGCCTCAGCCTCCCAAAGTGCTGGGATTATGGGCTTGAGCCACTGCACCCAGCATATTTATTTTTTAACCACCATACTATGCGTTAGTTATGATGTTATTCTTTATCACTCGGCTTGGCCAACTTTATCTCCCGTCTCCTGTGTTCTTAAGTTAGATTTGCTACAACTGCATCACCTCTCTTTCCGATTCCAATATTTCCATCACTTAACATTTGATTACTCCTCTTTAAATTAAAAAAAATTAATTGGGCCAGGTGTGATGGCTCATGCCTGTAATCCCAACACTTTGGGAGGCCGAGGCAGGCAGATCACTTGAGGTCAGGAGTTTGAGACCAGCCTGACCAACATGGTGAAACCCCGTCTCTACTAAAAATACAAAATTAACTGGGTGTGGTGGCGCATGCCTGTAATCCCAGCTACTTGGGAGGCTGCAGCAGGATAATCGCTTGAACCTGGGAGGTTGATGTTGCAGTGAGCCAAGATCATGCCATTGTGCTCCAACCTGGGCAACAAGAGCAAAACTCCATCTCAGAAAAAAAAAAAAAATTGTGGTAAAATATACATAAAATTTACTGTCTTAATTATTTTTAAGTATATAGTACAATAGTTTTAAGTGTGAATATATATTGCTACACATTATTTTGCAACCAAAGTCAGCAGTATTTCACCTTTGAAAACTGAAGTTCTGTATCCATTAAACAACAGCATCCATTTCCCTTTCTCCTTATCCCCTGAAAACCACAACTGTACTTAGTTTCTATGAATTCAACTATTCTAGATGCCTCATTTAAGTGGAATCATAAAGTATTTGTCATTTTATGACTGGCTTATTCACTTAGCATAGTATGTTCAAGGCTCGTCTATATTGTAGTGCATGTCAAAATATCCTTCAGTTTTAAGGCTGAATAACATTCTATTATGTATATTTTAAAATTAAATTAAGTTGGCTGGGCATGGTGATTCACACCTGTAATCCCAGCATTTTGGGAGGCAGAGGCAGGTGGATCATGAGGTCAGGAGTTCAAGACCAGCCTGGCCAAGATGGCGAAACCCTGTCTGTACCAAAAAATGCAAAAATTAGCTGGGCGTGGTGGTGGGCACCTGTAATCCCAGCTACTCGTGAGGCTAAGGCAGGAGAATCACTTGAACCCAGAAGGCGGAGTTTGCAGTGAGCTGAGATCACGCCACTGCACTCTAGCCTGGGTGAAAGAGTAAGACTCTGCCTCAAAAAAAAAAAAAAAAATTACATTACATTAAATTTTATTTTTTTGAGACAAAATCTCCCTCTGTTGCTCAGGCTGGAGTGCTGTGGCACAATCTTGGCTCACTGTAACCTACATCTCCCAGGTTCAAGCGATTCTCCTGCCTCAGCCTCCCAAGTAGCTGGGATTACAGGCACCCGCCACTATGCCCGGTTAATTTTTGTGTTTTTTAGTGCAACACGAGGTTTTACCATGTTGGCCAGGGTGGCCTCAAACTCCTGACCTCAAGTGACCCGCCCACCTCAGCCTCCCAAAGTGCCGGGATTACAGGCATGAGCCACCGTGCCCAGCCTCCATTGTGTATATATATAATTATATACCACATTTTGTTTATCCATTTATCTGTTAATGGACACTTGGGTTACTTCTACCTCTTGGTTATTGTGAATAATGACATTATGAGCATGAGTGTACAAATATTTCTTAGGGACCCTGCTTATAATTCTTTTGGATGTATACACAGAGAACAATTGCTAGATCATATGGTGATTCTATTTTTAATATCTGGAGGAATTGTCATCCTTTTCTCCACAGCAGGTGCACAATATTACATTCCTACCAGCAATGCACAGGGTTCCAATTTTGCACAGCCTCACCCACACTTGTTATTTTCTGTTTTTTTCATAGTAGCCATCTTAATGGGTATGAAGTAGTATATCATTGTGGTTTTGATTTACGTTTTCCTAATGACTAGTTATGTTGAACACATTTTCATATATTTTTGGGTCATTTATATATCTTTTTTGGATCCCTTGCCCATTTTAAAATTGGTTTATTTGGGTTTTTGTTTTTGTTTTTTTGGGGGTATGGAGTGTCTCTCTGTCGCCTAGGCTGAAGTGCACTGGCATAATCTCAGCTCACTGCAACCTCTACCTCCCAGGCTCAAGTGATTCCTGTGCCTCAGACGCCTGAGTAGGTGGGATTACAGGAGTGTGCCACCATGCCTGGCTAATTTTTGCATTTTGTAGGGAAAGGGTTTCACCATGTTGGCCAGGCTGGTCTCAAACTCCTGACTTCAACTGATCTGCCCACCTCAGCTTCCCAAAGTCCTGGGATTACAGGGGTGAGCCACCAGTGTGCAGCCTATTTGATTTTTTTTTTTGACATTGATTTTGTACACATTATTTATATATTGTGGATTTTAACCCCTACTGGATATACAATTTGCAAATATTTTCTCCCATTTCCTAGGTTGACTTTTCAATCTGTTGATTTTGTCCTTTGACAAACAAATGTTTTTAACTTTGATACAGTCCATTTATTTTATTTTATTTTATTTTATTTTGAGATAGAGTCTCGCTCTGTTGCCCAGGCTGGCATGCAGTGGCGGGATCTCAGCTCACTGCAACCTCTGCCTCCCAAGTTCAAGTAATTCTCCTGCCTCAGCCTCCCAAGTAGCTGGGTCTACAGGCACCTGCCACCGTGCCTGGCTAAATTTTTTTGTATTTTTAGTAGAGATGGGGTTTCACCATGTTAGCCAGGATGGTCTCGATCTCCTGACCTCGTGATCCACCTGCCTCAGCTTCCCAAAGTGCTGAGATTACAGGCGTGAGCCACTGTGCCCAGCCCATTTATCTATTTTTACTTTTATTGCATGTGATTTTGTGTCATGTCCAAGAAATCATTGCCAAATCCAATGCCATGAAGCCTTTCTCCTATGTTTTCTTCTAAGTGTTTTATAAGTATTAGGTCTTTAATCTATTTTGAGTTAAATTTTTTTAAATTATACTTTAAGTTCTAGGGTACATGTGCACAATGTACAGGTTTGTTACGTATGTATACTTGTGCCATTTGGTGTGCTGCACCCATCAACTTGTCAGCACCAATCAACTCGTCATTTACATCAGGTATAACTCCCAATGCCATCCCTCTCCCCACCCCTCTCCCCATAATGGGCCCCGGTGTGTGATGTTCCCCTTCCAGAGTCCAAGTGATCTCATTGTTCAATTCCCACCTATGAGTGAGAACATGCGGTGTTTGGTTTTCTGTTCTTGCGATAGTTTGCTGAGAATGATGGTTTCCAGCTGCATCCATGTCCCTGCAAAGGACACGAACTCATCCTTTTTTATGGCTGCATAGTATTCCATGGTGTATATGTGCCACATTTTCTTAATCCAGTCTGTCACNCGTGATCCGCCCGTCTCGGCCTCCCAAAGTGCTGGGATTACAGGCTTGAGCCACCGCGCCCGGCCTACTTTTCCCTTTCTAAATTGTGTGCCTTTTATTTCTTTCTCTTGCCTAATTGTGGTGTCTAGGACTTCCAATACTAGGTTAGATAGATGGTGAAAGTGGGCCTCCTTGCCTTGTTCCTAATCATGGAGAAAAACTTGCAGTCTTTCACTGTTGAGTATATTATAATCTGCGGGCTTTTCGTATATGGCCTTTATTATGTTGAAGAAGTTTTCTTCTATTTCTAGTTTCTTTAGTGTGTGTTTTTGTTCGTGTTAAGACAGGGGCTCACTCTGTCACCAAGGCTGGAGTGCAGTGGCACAATCATGGCTCACTGCAGCCTTGACTTCCCAGGTTCAAGCAATCCTCCTACCTCAGCCTCCTGACTAGCTGTAACTATAAGCACACGCCACCATACCTGGCTGATATTTTTTATTTTTTGTAGAGCCAGGGTTTCACCATATTGCTCAGGCTGGTCTTGAACTCCTGGACTAAAGTGAAACTTCTGCCTTGGCCTCTCAAAGTGCTGGGATTACAGGCATGAGCTACTGTGCCCAGCCTCTTTTGTATTTTTTTTTTTAATCATGCAAGGGTGTTAAATTTTGTCAAATGCTTTTCTAAATCAATTGTGATGATCATATGTGTTTTTTTTTTTCTGTCATTCTGTTAATTTGGCACATTGCATTGATTGATTTACGTATATTTAACCATCCTTGCATTCTAGAAGTAAATCTCACTTGATCATGGTGTATAATCCTTTTAATGTGCTGTTGAATTCTGTTTGCTAGTATTTTTGGTAAGGTTTTCTGTATCAATATTCATCAGGCATGTTTGTATTTAGTTTTCTTTTTTTTTTTTTTTTTGAGACGGAGTCTCGCTCTGCCGCCCAGGCTGGAGTGCAGTGGCCGGATCTCAGCTCACTGCAAGCTCCGCCTCCCGGGTTTACGCCATTCTCCTGCCTCAGCCTCCCAAGCAGCTGGGACTACAGGCACCCGCCACGTCGCCCGGCTAGTTTTTTGTATTTTTTAGTAGAGACGGGGTTTCACCATGTTAGCCAGGATGGTCTCGATCTCCTGACCTCGTGATCCACCCGTCTCGGCCTCCCAAAGTGCTGGGATTACAGGCTTGAGCCACCGCGCCCGGCCTTGTATTTAGTTTTCTTATTTTGTAGTGCCTTTGTCTGTCTTCAGTATACATTGGTCTCAAAGGATGAGTTTGGAAGTATTTTTTCCTCTTCATTTTTCTGGGAGAATTTATGAGGAGTTGGTAGTATTTTTTCCTTGATTACTGTGCTGTGTGTTAGCTTGTAATGTTATTCTTCATCATTTGGCTTAGCAAACTTTGCCTTGGCTCTCCTATGTTCCTGACTTAAATTATTATTGGCTGTAACAGCAGATACACCTAACATCAGAATACTCATTTTGCATGATGATTTGGTTGGCAAAATCCAAATCTTACTCTTTTTTTTGGTTTTAAGTTTTAATCAAAGCTCGTATATAAGATTACTTTATTCCTGCATCTTCTCAATTGTTTCTTCCTTGTATTTGCTCTTTTCCTTCCCTAGTTGGCGAGATTTGGCTTTTTGTTCAAGGATCATTTTGCGGTCTTTGTCCAGTTTTAGCCTAGTGAGAACCACCTTGCTTTGGCAAGTACCCACATGGACAGTTGTGCCATTAGCCTTTTCCTGCTGCACCCGTTCAGTGCAGATAACATATTTCTTCCTGTAAACCTGGACTACTTTGCCCATTTGCTGACCTTTATAGTGTCCTCATACAACCTGAACTTCATCATCCTTTCGGATGGGCGTAGATCGCACGTTGTACTTCTGTCTCAGCTCTTTGGAAAGAGGGGAAGACATAATCTTCCTGCGAATGTGAGAAGGTGCGTTGAAATGCCTTTTGTGATTCTTGCTTTGGTCAGAAGTCACAAAGGGATTAAACTTCATTTCGGCCACTCTGGCTTCGGTGATGGCCACAAAAGGGAAGAGAACTACACACTCGTCTTACTCTTATTATAAGGAGCGTAGAGAGAGTTCAGTTTGTCTGAAGCCAAAATGAAAGAATAATGAAGTTGGAAGGGCTGAACCAGTGTCTTAACTGTCAGATTTACGACACCTTTAAAAAATATTTTAACATTCTTTTATTGCTATAAAATGATATTCATAAACTACTTATACTTTAAAATTAATATGTGTGAGAATAAGTAAAAGGAAAACAATTTATAATAACATGCATTTCAGTGTGTAAATCCTAGGTCAGACTTCACTAGAAGTAGACAGAGGCTTGCATCTGTATGTAAAATTAAAATAAATATGAAAGATACAAATGGACGCTGATACAAATTCAGCTTTATTGTACTGGCACTAAATATTCTTATCAATGGTGCATTGCTGTTGGTACTGTGGTGTTCCAGAATGGTGAAAATTTCTTGGAGAAATTTTAAATAACTTTTTAAATTGATTTACATAATATTTATATTTCTGGAAATTGCAGTGTATCATTAAATTGGACAAAAAACACTTTGTGTTAAATTTTTTTTTTTTTTTTTGAGATGGGGTTTCACTCTTGTTGCCCAGGCTGGAGTGCAGCAGTGCAGCGATCTTGGCTCACTGCAACCTTCACCTCCTGGGTTCAAGACATTCTCCTGCCTCAGCTTCCCGAGTAGCTGGAATTACAGGCATCCTCCACAATGCCCGGCTAATTTATTGTATTTTAGGACAGACGGGGTTTCACCATGTTGGCCAGGCTGGTCTTGAACTCCTGACCACAAGTGATCCACCCACCTCAGCCTCCCAGAGTGCTGGGATTACAGGCGTGAGCCACCATGACTGGTCAAAAAAAATTTTTTTTTCAGAGGCAGGATCTCACTTTGTCACCGAGGCTGGTTTTGAATGCATGGCCTCCAGAGATCCTCCCACTTTGGTCTCCCAAAGCACACGGATTACAGGTGTGAGACACTGATCTTCGTCTGTGTTTAGATTTTGAAAGGAATTTGGTTTTAGGCTTGGATAATTATAAATAGATTTTTTTTTCCTACATGAATGTCCTGTGAGACATTCAAAAGACACACAGGATTTGAGACAGTTCTTCATTGTGTGGTACTGTCCGTTGAACTGTAGGATGGGCTAGCATTCCTTAGTACCCTCTCTACTAAATGCCAGTAGTCCACCCTCACAATTATTATGATAACCAAAATGATTTCACAAATTTCCAAATGCCATATATGAGGTAGTAATTACATCCATAAAAAATTTCTAGGATAGAGTGATGAAGAAAAGAGATTTGCTGATAAAATTCTTTTCTTCCCCATATACTTAATGTACTAAGCTTATTAGTGATAAGATTCTTGAGCAAAGGAGATAATGAAAGAACAGTATGTTTGAGGCATATTCTGATAACTGTTTTCCAGGTAAGAAAGGAAAAAAGAAGCAACTTGCATTTTTTTCTGTTTTCTTTTACTTTCTTTCTTTTCTTTTCTTTTCTTTTCTTTTTTTTTTTTTAGCAGCTACAGTTTATAAAGCATTTTCACAAATTTTATACACTTCACATCAATTGTGTATTTAGTATCTCCATTATTTTACAGAGGTTGCAGAGGAAGCTCAGAAATGCTGTGATTTATTAAAAGTCATTTTAATGAAAGACCTAGAGTTAAGATCCAGATATGGCTTCAAACCCAGTGCTCTTTCCATTATATCATAGCATTGCTAGGATGATGAGGGCAGAAAAGGATTTTTTTTTAAGAGGGAAAATTTGAGACTCACAATAAAGCTAGAATTAGCAAGACTATAATTGGATAGCTTTAAATTAACTGTCACTGACATTCTGAGAAGAAAGGTGACCAAAGCTTCTTTTCAAACTGAGGATTAATACATACCCCTTCTTATTCTTACAGGACATTGATATGCAGCTGAGTGAAATAATGAACAATGTGCATCGGATAATGACTCGCTATACTCTTGTTTTAACTCGTCCTCTGAAAGGAATGTCTCCCTTACAGAACAAAAGAAAAAACAGAGAACCAATTTTCTTGAGAAAATGGCTACTTATGCTAAGACTGTTGAAATTAGAGAAAAGACTCTTGCCAACATTCTGGTCTGGTTGGAAGAATGGAGTAAGTTTACAGAAGCAGTTCAGAGTAAAACCATAAAGTTAATGAAAAGATAGAGAAGAGAATATATAAGTAAATTTTGAAGGATTAATCAGACTAAAGAAGAAAAGACTAACGAGGTTATTCAGAGAATGGTTATCCTCTATTCCAGTAGGAATAAAATAGGAAAATATAGACTTGTTCACTAAGCGCCAGCTATGCTGGCCTCCTTGTTTTTTTTTTAAAGCATGCTAGCAGTGTCTTTATGCATACTATTCCCTTATCTGGAGCATCTTCCACCAGATGGACGCATGGCTCATTCCCTGCTTAAATTCCACTTTAAAATGAGATGTTCTCTTACCATCCCCATTCCCTACCACCTGGCACTTTTCTTACACTTTACCTTTTTTTTTTTCCCAAGACAGGGTCTCACTCTGTCACCCAGACTGGAGTGCAATGGCGCGATCCCGGCTCACTGCAACTCCCGCCTCCCAGGCTCAAGCGATTCTCCTGCCTCAACCTCCTTAGTAGCTGGGACCAGAGGCATGCACCACCATGCCCAGCTAATTTTGTATTTTAGTAGAGACAGGGTTTCACCATGTTGGCCAGGCTGGTCTTGAACTCTTACCTCAAATGATCCACCTGCCTTGGCCTCCCAACGTGCTGGGATTACAGGCATGAACCACTGCGCCCGGCCTACATTTCTTTATTTTGTCTATAGCATTAGTATCTATATAATTAACTTTTCTCTGTCTCCTTTCACCAGAAGGTAAGCAGTATGAAGTCAAGGAACTTGTTTTACTTAATGTTGTATCTACAGCATCTAGAATAGCACACGTCAGAGTAGACACCGGTTGAATGAAACAATGAATAAACTGGTCAGGTGCGGTGGCTCACGCCTGTAATCCTAGCACTCTGGGAGGCTGAGGCAGGCGGATTGCCTGAGCTCAGGAGTTCGAGACCAGCCTGGGTAACACAGTGAAACCACGTCTCTACTAAAATACAAAAAATTAGCTGGGTGTGGCGGCATGTGCCTGTATTCCCAGCTACTATGGAGGTTGAGGCAGGAGAATTGTTTGGACCTGGGAGGTCGAGGTTGCAGTGAGCCAAGGTCGCGCCACTGCACTCCAGCCTGGGTGACAGAGTGAGACTCCATTTCCAAAAAA
>NW_016810386.1:624501-655172 GCF_001698545.2 Rhinopithecus bieti
TTTTTTTTTTTTTTTTTTGAGATGGAGTTTCACTCTTGTTGCCCAGGCTGGAGTGCAGCAGTGCAGCGATCTTGGCTCACTGCAACCTTCACCTCCTGGGTTCAAGACATTCTCCTGCCTCAGCTTCCCGAGTAGCTGGAATTACAGGCATCCTCCACAATGCCCGGCTAATTTATTGTATTTTTAGGACAGACGGGGTTTCACCATGTTGGCCAGGCTGGTCTTGAACTCCTGACCACAAGTGATCCACCCACCTCAGCCTCCCAGAGTGCTGGGATTACAGGCGTGAGCCACCATGACTGGTCAAAAAAAATTTTTTTTTCAGAGGCAGGATCTCACTTTGTCACCGAGGCTGGTTTTGAATGCATGGCCTCCAGAGATCCTCCCACTTTGGTCTCCCAAAGCACACGGATTACAGGTGTGAGACACTGATCTTCGTCTGTGTTTAGATTTTGAAAGGAATTTGGTTTTAGGCTTGGATAATTATAAATAGATTTTTTTTTCCTACATGAATGTCCTGTGAGACATTCAAAAGACACACAGGATTTGAGACAGTTCTTCATTGTGTGGTACTGTCCGTTGAACTGTAGGATGGGCTAGCATTCCTTAGTACCCTCTCTACTAAATGCCAGTAGTCCACCCTCACAATTATTATGATAACCAAAAATGATTTCACAAATTTCCAAATGCCATATATGAGGTAGTAATTACATCCATAAAAAATTTCTAGGATAGAGTGATGAAGAAAAGAGATTTGCTGATAAAATTCTTTTTCTTCCCCATATACTTAATGTACTAAGCTTATTAGTGATAAGATTCTTGAGCAAAGGAGATAATGAAAGAACAGTATGTTTGAGGCATATTCTGATAACTGTTTTCCAGGTAAGAAAGGAAAAAAGAAGCAACTTGCATTTTTTTCTGTTTTCTTTTACTTTCTTTCTTTTCTTTTCTTTTTCTTTTTCTTTTTTTTTTTTTAGCAGCTACAGTTTATAAAGCATTTTCACAAATTTTATACACTTCACATCAATTGTGTATTTAGTATCTCCATTATTTTACAGAGGTTGCAGAGGAAGCTCAGAAATGCTGTGATTTATTAAAAGTCATTTTAATGAAAGACCTAGAGTTAAGATCCAGATATGGCTTCAAACCCAGTGCTCTTTCCATTATATCATAGCATTGCTAGGATGATGAGGGCAGAAAAAGGATTTTTTTTTAAGAGGGAAAATTTGAGACTCACAATAAAGCTAGAATTAGCAAGACTATAATTGGATAGCTTTAAATTAACTGTCACTGACATTCTGAGAAGAAAGGTGACCAAAGCTTCTTTTCAAACTGAGGATTAATACATACCCCCTTCTTATTCTTACAGGACATTGATATGCAGCTGAGTGAAATAATGAACAATGTGCATCGGATAATGACTCGCTATACTCTTGTTTTTAACTCGTCCTCTGAAAGGAATGTCTCCCTTACAGAACAAAAGAAAAAACAGAGAACCAATTTTCTTGAGAAAATGGCTACTTATGCTAAGACTGTTGAAATTAGAGAAAAGACTCTTGCCAACATTCTGGTCTGGTTGGAAGAATGGAGTAAGTTTACAGAAGCAGTTCAGAGTAAAACCATAAAGTTAATGAAAAAGATAGAGAAGAGAATATATAAGTAAATTTTGAAGGATTAATCAGACTAAAGAAGAAAAGACTAACGAGGTTATTCAGAGAATGGTTATCCTCTATTCCAGTAGGAATAAAATAGGAAAAATATAGACTTGTTCACTAAGCGCCAGCTATGCTGGCCTCCTTGTTTTTTTTTTAAAGCATGCTAGCAGTGTCTTTATGCATACTATTCCCTTATCTGGAGCATCTTCCACCAGATGGACGCATGGCTCATTCCCTGCTTAAATTCCACTTTAAAATGAGATGTTCTCTTACCATCCCCATTCCCTACCACCTGGCACTTTTTCTTACACTTTACCTTTTTTTTTTTCCCAAGACAGGGTCTCACTCTGTCACCCAGACTGGAGTGCAATGGCGCGATCCCGGCTCACTGCAACTCCCGCCTCCCAGGCTCAAGCGATTCTCCTGCCTCAACCTCCTTAGTAGCTGGGACCAGAGGCATGCACCACCATGCCCAGCTAATTTTTGTATTTTTAGTAGAGACAGGGTTTCACCATGTTGGCCAGGCTGGTCTTGAACTCTTACCTCAAATGATCCACCTGCCTTGGCCTCCCAACGTGCTGGGATTACAGGCATGAACCACTGCGCCCGGCCTACATTTCTTTATTTTTGTCTATAGCATTAGTATCTATATAATTAACTTTTCTCTGTCTCCTTTCACCAGAAGGTAAGCAGTATGAAGTCAAGGAACTTGTTTTACTTAATGTTGTATCTACAGCATCTAGAATAGCACACGTCAGAGTAGACACCGGTTGAATGAAACAATGAATAAACTGGTCAGGTGCGGTGGCTCACGCCTGTAATCCTAGCACTCTGGGAGGCTGAGGCAGGCGGATTGCCTGAGCTCAGGAGTTCGAGACCAGCCTGGGTAACACAGTGAAACCACGTCTCTACTAAAATACAAAAAATTAGCTGGGTGTGGCGGCATGTGCCTGTATTCCCAGCTACTATGGAGGTTGAGGCAGGAGAATTGTTTGGACCTGGGAGGTCGAGGTTGCAGTGAGCCAAGGTCGCGCCACTGCACTCCAGCCTGGGTGACAGAGTGAGACTCCATTTCCAAAAAAAAAAAAAAAAAAAAAAAAGAATGAATAAACTAAGAATACCAAACAAGGGAATTAATTTTATTTTGTTGCTAGAAATTTCATGTAATGAGGGTTATAAATACTGGATAATGGCTGGGTGCGGTGGCTCATGCTGGTAATCCCAGCACTTTGGGAGGCTGGCGGATCACCCCAGGTCAGGAGTTTGAGATCAGCCTGGCCAACATGGTGAAACCCCATCTCTACTAAAAATTCAAAAATTAGCTGGGCGTGGTGGCTCATGCCTCTGGTCCCAGCTAATAGGGAGGTTGAGGCAGGAGAATCACTTGAACCTGGGAGGTAGAGGTTGTACTGAGCTGAGATTGCGCCACTGCACTCCAACCTGGGTGAGAGTGAGACTCAGTCTTCAAAAAAAAAAACACACAAAAACACTGGATAACTTGCCAAATGAGTTAATTAGGGCTTAGATCTCCAATATTGAAACACACACACATAGGCCGGGTGTGGGGGCTCATGCCTGTAATCCCAGCACTTTGGGAGGCTGAGGTGGGTGGATCACCTGAGGTCAGGAGTTCAAGACCAGCCTGGCCAACATGGTGAAAGCCCATCTTTACTAAAAATACAAAAATTAGCTGGGCATGGTGGCACATGCAGGTAATCCCAGCTACTCAGGAGGCTGAGACAGGAGAATCGCTTGAACCCAGGAGGCGGAGGTTGCAGTGAGTTGAGACAGTGCCACTGCACTCCAGCCTGGACAGAGCAAGACTCTGTCTCAAAACAAAACACACACACACACACACACACACACACACACACAATTTTAGGTACCAAACCAAACAGACACTTTTTAACCTGATTAATGTATTTATGTCTAAGACTTACTGTTTAGCCCTTCTAGTCCAAGTTTCTTCCTTTTTAATTTCTTCATAGAGAAAAACCTCAGAATGGCAGTAAGTGTGAGATACCCATATTCCCCAATTTACTATATAGTAGTTACCCAATATTATAAGCCTATGTAGCTATAGATATTTATTTTTCTGCATAAAAACGATATTTTTTTTACTCTCTTCAAGATGCCGTTTTGTCTGAGATGACTCTAATGGATGTTGATGAACACCACCACTGGATAGCACAAATGGAGATGTTACCAGACATGTTAAAAGCTATTGAGAAAAATGTCAAGATACTAAGCAGATTTAGTACATCTTTCCTTGATGAAAAGAAGAAACAAAAGAAAAAAATATGTAAGCATGCTTTATGATTTTGGAGTTGGAGTAGATGGAGTTTTATTTTTTTTTTTTCCAGACAGTCTCGCTCTATCACTCAGGCTGGAGTGCAGTGGCCTGATCTCAGCTCAGTGCAACCTCTGCCTCCAGATTTCAAGTGATTCTCCTGCCTCCACCTCCAGAGTAGCTGGAACTACAGACATGTACCACCACGCCTGGCTAATTTTTGAATTTTAATAGAGACAGGGTTTCACCATGTTGGCCAGGCTAGTGTCAAACTCCTGACCTCAAGTTATCCACCTGACTCGGCCTTCCACAATGCTGGGATTACAGGCATGAGCCACTGCACCTGGCCAAAAAAAAAAAAACAGCTTTATTAAGGCATAATTTGCATGCATGTTAAGTATACAATTAAATGATTTTCTGTATATTTACAGAGTTATGCAGTTATCACCACAATCTAATTTTATTTTTATTTATTTTAAATTTATTTATTAATTTTAATTTTCTTTTTTTTTGAGACAGGGTCTCACTCTGTCACCCAGGCTGGAGTGCAGTGCTGAGATCTTGGCTCACTGCCACCTCCGCCTCTTGGGTTCAAGCGATTCTCGTACCTCAGCCCCTGCACTAGCTGGGATTACAGGCACCTGCCACCATGCCTAGCTAATTTTTTTGTATTTTTAGTAGAGACAGGGGTTTTACCATGTTGGCCAGACTGATTTCAAACTCCTGACCTCAAATAATCCACCAGCCTTGGCCTCCCAAAGTGCTGGGATTACAGGTGTGAGTCACCGCACCCAGCCAACAATCTAATTTTAGAACATTTCCATTATCCCAAAAAGATCCCTCATACTAATTTATAGTCAATCCTTATACCCATCAGCAGCACCAGACAGTCACTGATGTATTTTCTTTCATACTACATTTGTTTTATCTGGATATTTCACACAAACAGAATCATATTATATGTGGTATTTTCTGTTTATTTTCTTTCAACTAGTATAATGTTTTCGAAATTCAGTCATGTTATAGGACACGTTGGTAATTTCTTTTGATTGTTAGTTTACACATGTTTGGATATACCACATTTTGTTTACCCATTCACCAGTTGATGTACATTTGAATTGTTTCCACTTTGGGGCTTTTATGAATAATGCCATTATTTACCCACTTATTTTGGGTAGATAGCTAGGAATCAAATTGCTAGGACATATGGTAAGTTTATGTTTAACCTTTAAAGAAACTCATAACTATTTACCAAAGCGACTGTACCATTTTACACTCTTATCAGCAATGTATGCAGGTTCCAATTTCTCCATTTCCTCAACAACACTTGTTATTGTCTTTTTTTTTTTTTTTTTTTTTTTGACGGAGTTGCACTCTTGTTGCCCAAGCTGGAGTGCAATGGCACAATCTCAGCTCGCTGTAACTTCCGCCTCCTGGGTTCAAGCGATTCTCCTGACTCAGCCTTCTGAGTAGCTGGGATTACAAGCATATGCCACCATGCCCTGCTAATTTTGTATATTTAGTGGAGATGGGGTTTCTCCATGTTGGTCAGGCTGGTCTCAAACTCCTGACCTCAGGTGATCCACCCACCTCTGCCTCCCAAAGTGCTGAGATTACAGGTACCCGGCCTCTGTCTGTCTGTTTTTTTATTATGGCCATCCTAGTACATGTGAAGTGGTATCTCACTGTGGTTTTAGTTTGCATTTTCCTAATGGCAAATGATGCTGAGCGTGTTTCACATACTTATTAAGACATTTCCATATATTTTTTGGTGAAATATCTATTCAAATACTTGCCCATTTTTAAAATTGAGTTTTAACATTTCTTTTTGTTTTTGAGATGGAGTCTCACTCTGTCGCCCAGGCTGGAGTGCAGTGGCGTGATCTCAGCTCACTACAACCTCCACCTCCCCGGTTCAAGTGATTCTCCTGCCTCAGCCTCCCAAGAGCTGGGATTACAGGCGCATGCCACCACACCTGGCTGATTTTTGTATTTTTAGAAGAGATGGAGTTTCACCATCTTGGCCAGGCTGGTCTTGAACTCCTGACCTTGTGATCCACCCTCCTCGGCCTCCCAAAGTGCTGGGATTACAGGCATGAGCCACCATGCCCAGTGGAGTTTTAACGTTTCTTTGTAGCTTCTGGATATAGGTGTTTTTTTTTTTTTCTTTTTGATAGGGTCTTGCTCTGTTGCCCAAGCTGGGGTGCATTGGTACAATAATAGTACATTGCCGCCTGGAGTTCCTGGGCTCAAGGGATCCTCCTGCCTCAGTCTCCTGAGTAGCTGGGACTACAGGTGTGTGCTACCACACCCAGCCAATTTTCAGAAACTTTTTGTAGAGACAGAGTCTCATCGTATTGTGCAGGCTAGTCTCAAACTCCTGAGCTCAAATGATCCTCCTGCCTCAGCCTCCCCAAGTTCTGGGATTATAGGCATGAGTCACCACACCTGGCTGGATATAAGTCCTTTATCAGAAAAGTGATTTGCAAATATTTTCTCCCTGCCTATGACTTGTCTTTTCATTTTCTTATGGTGTTTTTGAAGCCTAAAAATGTTTAATTTTGATGAAATCCAATAAATGTATCAATTTTTTTTTATGAATCATGATTTTAGTATTGTACTAAGAACTCGTATCACTCAGGGTTCAATAAGAGAACTAGTATGACATTGTATATAATCCTTACATATATGTAGATTCCATTGCAATTGGGAAGCATACTTTGTACGATTTTTATTTATTTATTTATTTATTTATTTATTTATTTATTTATTTATTTATTTATTTATTTTTGAGACAGTCTCACTCTGTCACCCAGGCTGGATGCAGTGGCGTGATCTCAGCTCACTGCAACGTCTACCTCTTTGGTTCAAGCGATTCTTCTGCCTCAGCCGACGATGCCACTAGGCATGGGTTTTTCCAGGCTTTGCTCAAGTCAAATCATCCCCGTAGGCAGTAGAGTTGTCAGTCCTCACAGCCTGCCTCACTCTGGTAGAAGTTCCAGGCCATGGATCTGGTGGTTGAGGATGGACGCAACTCCAAGTTTGCAAACTTTCACTGTTTGTTACTGAGGTTCAGTAGCTTTTCGTGAATAAATGCTTCTCAATGTGTTGTATACCTTTGGTCAATTTCAAAGTCTTAAAATGGTTGTTTTGGCAGTTTTGCCTGGTTTTATCTTTGCTTTTGGGAAAAAAAAGATTGCTGATTTTCTCACTCAGCCATTCCACAAATCTTTTCAAATGTGTGTCTTTTTCTTTCTTTTTTTTTTTTTTTTTTGTTTTTTCAGACAGAGTCTCACTCTGTTGCCCAGGCTGAAGTGCAGTGGTGTGATCTCGGCTCACCACAACCTCTGCTTCCCAGGTTCAAGCGATTCTCCTGCCTCAGCCTCCCAAGTAGCTGAGACTACAGGCACCTGCCACCACGCCTGGCTAATTTTTGTATTTTTAGTAGAGACAGGCTTTCACCACGTTGGCCAGGCTGATCACGAACTCCTGGCCTCAAGTGATCCGCCTGCCTTGGCCTCCCAAAGTGCTTGGATTACAGGCATGAGCCATTGCGCCTGGCCAAATGTGTGTCTTTTTTATCTGTTGATTTATGACAACTTTTGAAAGAACCAAGGCTAGCTTTGATTCAGAAAAAAGAGAAAAGAGAGACACGAATCTGAGAAAAATGGAAAGCACTAGAATAACCAAAGCCAGAGAAAAGTTTTGTCTTGAAGTACATCTTTTATTTTATGTACGTACATACATATGTATGTATGTATGTATGTATTTTGAGACGGAGTCTCACTCTCTCACCCAGGCTTGAGTGCAGTGGCACAATCTTGGCTCACTGCAACCTCTGCCTCCTGGGTTCAAGCGATTCTCCTGCCTCAGCCTCTTGAGTGGCTGGGATTGCAGGCACGCACCACCACGCCTGGCTAATATTTATATTTTTAGTAGAGACAGGGTTTCACCATGTTGGCCAGGCTGGTCTTGAACTTCTGACCTCAGGTGATCTGCCTGCCCCGGCCTCCCAAAGTGCTGGGATTACGGGTGTGAACCACCAAGCCCTGGCCTTGTCTTAGATACATTATATCTAACCCCAAACTTGTAACTAAAATTAAGTAGAGGTCACAGCTGAATTCATGTCCTAAACTCTGGAGGTAGAAGTTCTAGGTGATTGCCAGGTGCTGTGGCTTGCACCTGTAACACCAGCAACTCAGTCAGGGAGGCTGAGGTGGGAGGATTGTTTGAGCCCAGGAAGTTGAGCCTGCAGTAATCATGCCACTGCACTCCAGCCTGAGAAATAAGGAGATCCCCTCTCAACAAAAAAGAAAGAAAAAGTTCTAGGTGATTGTGTGAAAAGAGTCATTCCTTTAGAAATAATACGTTTATTTTAGAGCTAAAGTTTTCAAATTAATCTTTATCTTATATTTAATTAGTTATAGTTAATCTAGGCTAAATTCCTTAGGTTTAAACATAGATAGAACACAATGCAAAAGAAAAAAATGCAATCTCATTGTTTTATGTTTTTTTCTTCAGTATCTAGAGGTACTCTATGGAAATCTTGGAAAGAAAAAGTTATAAAACGACCTTCAACAGCCCATGCTTTAAGACCAGATCAGATGATTAGTGATCAATTTGCAACAAATACAAAGGTTTCAGAAATCCAAGGTATGCTACAGGAACTCATAGGCACCACAATGTTCAGTACGTTGGAAAACAATGCTATTAAATATATATCATCAACAATAGTAAATCTTTCTAAAGCTTTGAGTATGCTAAATGATGAATTAAAAGGTGTTACCTTCCAAAGTTCCACTGTGTGTGTACATGAGACAAGTGAAGCAGAAAAGGAGCTCTCTCTGAAGGTAATACAAGATCTCAGTAATGAAAATGAAATGCTTCAGCAGAAACTTCATGACGCAGAAGAAAAATGTGAACAACTTATTCGATCCAAAATTGTTACAGAACAAGTATATGCAATATTGTCCACATCATCAACCTTGAAAGTGTTACCTGGACCTTCTCCACAGTCATCTAGGGCCATTATCAAAGTTGGTGATACTGAGGACAATATGGACAATATTTTAGACAAGGAACTTGAAAATATTGTAGATGAAGTCCAAAGAAAAGAGACCAAGGACTCTGGGATAAAATGGGAGTCCAGTATTTCATATACAGCCCAAGCTGAAAGAACTCCAGATTTAACTGAACTGCAACAGCAACCTGTTGCTTCTGAAGATATTTCTGAAGATAGCACTAAAGATAACGTATCACTGAAGGAAGGTGATGTCTATCAGGAAGATGAGACTGACGAGTATCAGTCATGGAAAAGAAAGCACACAAAAGGCACACATGTATCTGAGACCTCTGGACCAAATCTGAGGGATAATAAAGGTGGACAGAAAGTCTCAGAGGCCAAACCTAGTCAATACTATGAGTTACAAGCACTGAAAAAGAAAAGAAAAGAAATGAAATCCTTTCCTGAAGACAAATCAAAGTCACCCACTGAAGCAAAAAGAAAACATCTCTTTTAACTGAAACAAAGAGTCAAGGTGGCAAAAGTGGAACAAGTATGATGTTGGAGCAATTTAGGAAAGTCAAACGTGAATCTCCATTTGACAAACGCCCGACTGCAGCAGAGTTTAAAGTGGAACCCACCACTGAGTCGTTGGACAAAGAGCGCGAAGGTGAAATTAGCAGCCTAGTGGAGCCACTCAATATGATCCAATTTGATGATACCGCTGAGCCACAGAAAGTAAAAATAAAAGGAAAGAAACACCATATCTCTTCAGGAACTACCACAAGCAAAGAAGAAACAACCGAAGAGAATGAAGTGTTGACCAAACAAGTCAAGTCTCATCAACCTGTTAAATCACTCTCAAGAGTGGCTAAAGAGACTTCAGAATCTACTAGAGTTCTAGAAAGTCCAGATGGCGAAAGTGAACAGAGTAACCTTGAAGAATTTCAGAAAGCCATAATGGCTTTCCTAAAACAGAAAATTGATAACACGGGAAAGCCTTTTGACAAAAAGACTGTTCCGAAAGAAGAGGCGTTATTAAAAAGAGCAGAAGCTGAAAACTAGGAATTGTAAAGGCAAAATGGAGGAATATTTCCAAAAAGTGGCTGAAACTGTGACTAAAATCTTGAGAAAATACAAAGAGATAAAAAAGGAAGAACGAGTTGGACAGAAACCTATAAAACAAAAAAAGGTAGTCTCATTTATGCCAGGATTGCATTTTCAGAAGTCACCAATTAGTGCAAAGTCTGAAAGCAGTACCTTCCTCTCACATGAGAGCACAGATCCAGTAATTAACAATTTAATGCAAACGATCTTGGCTGAAATAGAAAGTGAAAGAGATATTCCAACAGTCTCAGCAGTACAGAAAGACCACAGGGAGATGGAAAAACAAAGGTGGGAGCAATATTTGCAAGAGGGTCAAGAACAAATGTCTGGCATGAGTCTCAAACAGCAGTTCCTGGAAGAAAGAAATCTTTTGAAGGAGCACTATGAGAAGATAAGTGAGAATTGGGAAGAGAAAAAGGCACAGCTCCAGATGAAGGAGGGAAAGCAAGAACAACAGAAACAGAAACAGTGGCAGAAAGAAGAGATGTGGAAGAAAGAGCAAAAACAGACAACTCCAAAGCAGGCTGAGCAAGAGGAGAAGCAAAAGCAAAGAGGACAGGAGGAAGAAGAGCTTCCAAAGTCAGGTCTGCAGCGACTGGAAGAAGGGACCCAAAAAATGAAAGCACAAGGGTTGTTCTTGGAAAAGGAGAATGGACAGATGAGGCAGATTGAGAAGGAAGTGAAACATCTGGGGCCAAACATGAGAAGGGAGAAAGGGAAGGAAAAGCAGAAGCCAGAGAGAGGGCTGGAGGACCTCGAAAGGCAGACCAAAACAAAGGATCAGATGCAGATGAAGGAAACACAACCTAAAGAGCTAGAAAAACTGGTCATCCAAACTCCAGTGACATTATCTCCCAGGTGGAAGAGTGTATTGAAAGATGTACAGTGGTTATATGAAGGAAAAGAGTTTCATGGGAATCTGAAGACATTAGAGAATCTTCCTGATGAAAAGGAGCCCGTATCAATCACACCTCCCCACTCCCCACAGCCCTCCTCGCCTGGAGCTCTTCCTACTTCTGGACAGCCTCTCACTAAATGCATTCATCTCACACCTCAGCAGGCCCAGGAAGTGGGGATCCCTCTCACCCCTCAGCAGGCCCAGGCTCAGGGAATCACTCTCACCCCTCAGCAGGCTCAGGCCCTGGGGATCCCTCTCACCCCTCAGCAGGCTCAGGAATTGGGGATCCCTCTCACCCCTCAGCAGGCCCAGGCTCAGGGGATCCCTCTCACCCCTCAGCAGGCTCAGGAATTGGGGATCCCTCTCACCCCTCAGCAGGCTCAGGCCCTGGGGATCCCTCTCACCCCTCAGCAGGCCCAGGCTCAGGGGATCCCTCTCACCCCTCAGCAGGCTCAGGAATTGGGGATCCCTCTCACCCCTCAGCAGGCTCAGGAATTGGGGATCCCTCTCACCCCTCAGCAGGCCCAGGCTCAGGGGATCCCTCTCACCCCTCAGCAGGCCCAGGCTCAGGGGATCACTCCCACCCCTCAGCAGGCCCAGGAATTGGGGATCCCTCTCACCCCTCAGCAGGCCCAGGCTCAGGGGATCCCTCTCACCCCTCAGCAGGCTCAGGAATTGGGGATCCTTCTCACCCCTCAGCAGGCCCAGGCTCAGGGGATCACTCTCACCCCTCAGCAGGCCCAGGCACTGGGAATCCCCATCACCCCAGTAAATGCCTGGGTGTCAGCTGTCACTCTTACTCCTGAGCAAACCCAGGTTTTGGAGTCCCCTATCAACTTAGAACAGGCTCAAGAACAGTTATCGAAGTTAGGGGTTCCTCTCACCTTAGATAAAGCCCATACCTTGGGATCGCCCCTCACCCTTAAGGAAGTCCAGTGGTCCCATAAACCATTTCAGAAACCGAAGGCTTCTCTCCCCACTGGGCAATCCATCATATCAAGATTGTCTCCAAGCCTTAGGCTGTCCCTGGCATCATCAGTTCCTACTGCTGAGAAGTCCTCTATATTGCAGATATCAACGGTTCCCCTCAACCAAGGCCCCTTTGCCCCTGGGAAGCCCCTAGAAATGGGGATTCTTTCTGAGCCTGGGAAGCTTGGGGCACCACAGACTCTTCATTCCTCTGGACAGACCCTGGTATATGGAGGTCAATCCACTTCTGCGCAGTTCCCGGCACCACAGGCCCCTCCCACCCCTGGGCAGCTGCGAATATCTGGGGCCCCTCCCACTCCAGGGCAGCCCTTTGAACTGGAGGCCTTTAGCTCTAGGGAGCTTTTCGTAACTAGGGCCTCTCTGACTCCTCCGCCACCTCAGATGTCAAACGCCCCTCTTGCCCCCAGGCAGCGTCTTGTAGCTGGAGTCCCACCCGCTTCTGGACAGATTCCAAGTCTCTGGGCTCCTCTTTCTCCTGGGCAGCACTTAGTTCCTGAAGCCTCTGCCATCCCTGGGGACCTCCTGGAATCTGGACCCTTAACCTTCTCTGAGCAGCTCCAGGAATTCCAGCCTCCTGCCACTGCTGAACAATCTCCCTGTCTGCAGGCTCCTTCTACCTCTGGGCAGCATCTGGCACCATGGACCCTTCCTGGGCGAGCTTCTTCATTATGGATCCCTCCCACCTCTAGACATCCTCCCACACTCTGGCCTCCCCCAACCCCTGGAAAGCCCCAGAAAGGTTGGTCCCCTTCTGTTGCTAAGCAAAGATTGGCAATTATTTCTTCTCTGACATCTAAATCAGCACTGATCCATCCTCGTGCTCCAGCTTTCAAGGTAGCTCAAGTTCCTTTCACCACTAAGAAGTTCCAAATGCCGGAGGCCTCTGACACTTCCGAAGAAACCCAGATACTTCGAGATCCTTTTGCTATGGAATCATTTAGAACATTTCAGTCCCATCTCACCAAATACAGGACCCCAGTATCCCAAACCCCTTACACTGGTGAAGGGGCCCTTCCCACTCTCATGAAGCCTACATCACTATCTTCTCTCACTACTCTACTCAAAACATCACAGATTTCACCTTTGGAATGGTACCAGAAATCCCGATTCCCTCCTATAGACAAGCCCTGGATACTGAGTTCAGTTTCAGGTACCAAGAAACCCAAAATAATGGTGCCCCCTTCCTCTCCTCAAGAACTTGAAGAAAAGAGGTATTTTGTTGATGTGGAAGCTCAGAAGAAGAACCTGATACTATTAAATCAGGCTATAAAAACTTGTGGACTCCCTTCACAGCTGCACACAATGGCTAGGACTCTCATAATTGAGATACTTCATACAGACTCGGTTCAGTTGGGATACCTATTCCGCAAGTACACTGCCTACAGGCTGATCCAGTATGCCAGGTAGATACAATTATTATATGTCTAGTTTTCTGGTTTAGTTCTGATTGCAAATATTTTCTGTCATTGTCCCAGAAGTATATTCATATTTGTCAGACCATATGTTCTAAAAGACTGTCTTATATAAGGTCTATGAGAAGGAAGCCTGTTTAAGACAGCAAAAAGAGATATATTTTTTGGAAAATAAGAAATGACATATAACATGATCCATTTCATCTATATATATCTCCAGTAGAGAAGCCAAGTATATTTTGTGGATCATGGTTGGTCTCCAAAATACCAGCTTCAAAAGTTTAGAGATGCTTTCCACTTATTCTGAATTTCTTTCATCATTTTTGGTTCACCAGAAATGTATGATTTTTAAAATGGGAGATGGCATAAAAAAGAGTGAGACCAGGGATGGTGGCTCATGCCTGTAATCCCAGCATTTTGGGAGGCTGAGGCAGGTGGATCATTTGAGGCCAGAAGTTCAAGACCAGCCTGGCCAACATGGTGAAATCCTATCTCTGCAAAAAAATACAAAAATTAGACAGTCATGGTTGCGTGCACCTGTAATCCCAGGATTACTTGGGAGGCTGGGGCAGGAGAATCACTTGAACCCAGGAGGTGGAGGTTGCAATGAGCTGATCGTGCCACTGCACTCCAGCCTGAATGAGAGAGTCAGATTCTGCCTCAAAATAAAATAATAATAATAATAAAAAGAGATCCTGCCATTTGCAACAACATGGATGGAACTAGAGGTCATTATGTTAAGTGAAATAAGCAGGGCACAGAAATACAAACTTCACATGTTCTCACTTATTTGTGGTAGCTAAAAATTAAAACAATTGAACTAATGGACATAAAGAGTAGAAGGATGGGACAGGTGCAGTGACTCACACCTGTAATCCCAGCATTTTGGAAGGCTGAGGGGAGAGGATCACTTGAGCCCAGGAGTTTGAGACTAGCCTGGACAACAAATTGAGACCCTGTCTCTACAAAAAAATACAAAAAATTAGCTGGGCATGATGGTGCATGCCTGTAGTCCCAGTTACTCAGGAAGCTCAGCTTGGAGGATCACTCAAGCCCCAGGAGTTCGAGACTGCAGTAAACCAAGATCGCGCCACTGCACTCCAGCCTGGGTGACAGAGTGAGACCCAGTCTCAGGAAAAAAAAAGAGAAGGATGGTTACCAGAGGCTAGAAAGGGTAGTGGGGGTGGGGGGAAAGTAGAGATGGTTAATGGATACAAAAAAATAGAATGAATAAGATCTAGCAATTGAAAGCACAACGGGGTGACTATAGTCAATAATAATGTAATTGTACATTTAAAAATAACAAAGAATGTAATTGGATTATTGGATTGTTTGTAACACAAAGGATAAATGCTTGAGGCAATGGATACCCCATTTACCCTGATATGATTATTATACATTGCATGCCTGTATCAAAACACCTCCTGTACCCCCAAAATATATACCTACTGTGTACCCACGAAAAATTTTTTTAATGAAAAAAAAAAGGCTCACATCTGTAATCCCAGCACTTTGGGAGGCCGAGGCAGGCAGATCACGAGGCCAGGAGATCGAGACCATCCTGGCTAACACGGTAAAACCCAGTCTCTACTAAAAATACGAAAATTAGTCAGTCATGGTGATACGTGTCTGGAATCCTAGCTACTTGGGAGGCTGGGGCAAAAGAATTGCTTGAACCCAGGAGGCAGAGGTTGCAGTAAGCCATGATTGAGCCACTGAACTCCAGCCAGGGGGGCAGAGCAAGACTCCATCTCAGGAAAAAATAAAAAATAAAAAATACACAAAAAAGAAAAATAAAAAAATACAAGTAAATACAGGCAGGGTGCAGTGGCTGATGCCTATAATCCCAGCACTTTGGGAGGCCAAGGCAGGTGGGTCATTTGAGGTCAGGAGTTTGAGACCACCCTAGCCAACACAGTGAAACCTCATCTCTATTTAAAAAAACAAAACAAAACAAAAAATCAGCCTGGCTAACATGGTGAAATGCCGTCTCTACTAAAAATACAAAAATTAGCTGGACGTGGTGGTGGGTGCCTGTAATCCTAGCTACTCAGGAGGCTGAGGCAAGAGAATCGTTTGAACACAGGAGGCGGAGGTTGCAGTGAGCTGAGATCGCACCATTGCACTCCAGTCTGGGCAACGGGGCGAGACTCCATCTAAAAAAAAAAAAAGAAAAAAAGAAAATTACCAGGCATGGTGGCACACACATGTAGTCCCAGCTACTCAGGAGGCTGAGGCAGAAGAATTGCTTGAACCTGGGAGGCAGAGGTTGCAGTGAGGCAAGACTGTGCCTTCGTCTCAAAAAAAAAAAAACAAACAAACAAAAACAAAATAAAAAAACCAACCAACCAAACAAACATAAAAACAAAGAGAGATGGCAGATTATGTAGGAGGTTGTTGCCATGGCAAATTTGCTGTTGGGGTGACCTGGAGGCAGCAAGCAGCAGGTCCTGGTCCTGATTTTTTATTTTTATTTATTTATTTTTTGAGACGGAGTCTTGCTCTGTTGCCCAGGCTGGAGTGCAGTGGCGCGATCTCAGCTCACTGCAAGCTCCACCTCCTGGGTTTATGCCATTCTCCTGCCTCAGCCTCCCAAGTAGCTGGGACTATAGGCGCCCGCCACCTCGCCCGACTAATTTTTTGTATTTTTTGTAGAGACGGGGTTTCACCGTGTTAGCCAGGATGGTCTCAATTTCCTGGCCTCGTGATCTGCCCGCCTCGGCCTCCCAAAGTGCTGGGATTACAGGCACGAGCCACCGTACCTGGCCGCCCGGCTATTATTTTCTATTGATCTGCCTATTGATCACTTCCATTCTTTGTTATTTTCGTTTTATTTTTTATGATGCAGTCTTTGAGGTCATTATTAGCGCTGTTTGCCAGCACTTGTCAATGAGATGTGAGCAGAATTGATGTTATTTCTGTGCTGAGCTTGTCATTGTTGGTTTGATGACCTACAGAGTTTCTTTTTCCTCTGGCATAATAACCCACAATGTTCAAGGTGATTGTTGTTCCTTTAAACATGTCCCTGAAAGAATACAGTGAAGTTCACTCCCTGCCAAGCCATGATGGATTCATAGTATGAGCAACAAGTGAATTTTTTGTTGTTTTAAGCCACTGAGGCTTGGGAGTTTTATTAAAACAGCAAAACCTAGCTTATCTTTGCTAATATAGTCTTCCTATCCAAGAATATGGTATCTCTCTCTTTTTTCTTTTTTTTTGAGACAGAGTCTCACTCTGTCACCCAGGCCAATTATACATCTTTTTGTTGTTGTTGTTCAGGTTTGTGTGTGTGTGTGTGTGTGTGTGTGTGTGCATGTGTGAACACATATGCACAAAATTTTGATTTTTGTATGTTTAAATAAATGTATAAAACAGATACAGGGCTGGGCACAGTGGCTCACGCCTGTAATCTTACAGCATTTTAGGAGGCTGAGGTGGGCAGATCACCCAAGGTCAGGAGTTCAAGACCAACCTGGCCAACATGGTGAAACCCCGTCTCTAATAAAAATACAACAATTAGCTGGGCATGGTGGCGTATGCCTGTAATCCCAGATACGCGGATGGCTGAGGCAGGAGAATTGCTTGAACCCGGGAGGCAGAGGTTGCAGTGAACTGAGATGGCGCCACCACTACACTCCATTCTGTACAACAGCGCGAGACTCAGTCCAAAAAAAAAAAAAAAAAAAAAAGAGCATCTTAAAGTTTTCATCTAGTTCTTGCATATTCTAAGTGTTTATTTTTGTTATTGTTGCTATTGTAAATGGAGACTCAATTTTGTATGCAGCCATCTTACTATATTAAAGCATTACAAACATTTTCATTGTCCGCCCGCCCTTCCTTCCTTCCTTCCTTCCTTCCTTCCTTCCTTCCCTTCCTTCCTTCCTTTTCTTTCTTTCTTTCCTTTCTTTCTTTCTTTCTCTTCTCTGCTCTCTTTCTTTCTTTCTTCTTTTTTCTTTCTTTCTTTCTTCTTTTATTTTTTGGCAGGGTCTGGCTTTGTCACCCAGCTGGAGTGCAGTGGTGCAATCTTGGCTCACTGTAACCTCTGCCTCCCAGACTCAAGCAATCCTTCTACCTCAGCCTCCTGAGTAGCTGGGACTATAGGCACATGCCACCACACCTGGCTTTTGTATTTTTTTTTTTTTTGAGACAAAATCTCGCTCTTGTCCCCTAGGCTGGAGTGCAATGGCACGATATAATACTGTTCAAAGCGATCTACAGATTCAGTGATATTCTTATTAAACTATCAATGTCATTTTTCACTACATAAGAAAAAACTATTCTAAAATTCATATGGAACCAAAAAAGAGCCCAAATAGCCAAAGCCATCCTAAGCAAAAACAACAAAGCTGGAGGCATCACATTATCCAACTTCAAACTATGCTATGAGGCTGCAGTAACCAAAACAACATTGTACTGGTACAAAACAGACACATAGACCAATGGAACAGGATAGAGAACCCAGAAATAAAGCCCCATACCCACAACCATCTAATCATGGACAAAGTCAACAAAAATAAGCAATGAGGAAAGGACTCTCTATCCAATAAATGATGCTGGGACAGCTGGCCATATGCAGAAGAATGAAATTGCATTCCTACCTTTCACCATATACAAAAATTAACTCAAGATGGATTAAAGATTTAAATGTAACAGTTCAAACTATACAAATCCTAGAAGAAAACCTAGGAAATACCATTCTGTTTCTTTTTTCTTTTTATTTATTTATTAGAGACAGAGTTTTTGCTCTGTTGCCCAGCTTGGAGTGCAGTGGCACGATCTCACCTCACTGCAACCTCTGCCTCCTGGGTTCAAGCCATTCTCCTGCCTCAGTCTTGCTAACATCTGTTAGCAAGGCTGCAGAGAAAAGGAATGCTTATCCGCTGTTAATGGGAATGTAAATTAGCTCAGCCACTGTGGAAAGTAGTTTGAAGATTTCTTGTTTTTGTGGTGGTGGTGATGTTTCGTTTTGTTTTGTTTTTTAGACAAAGTTTTGCTCTTGTTGTCCACGCCTGGCTAATTTTTGTATTTTTAGTAGAGACAGAGTTTCATCATATTGGTCAAGCTGGTCTCGAACTCCTGACCTCAGGTGATCGGCCCGCCTTGGCCTCACACAGTGCTGGGATTACAGGTGTGAGCCACCGCGCCTGGCCTTGTTTTGTGTTTTGACATGGTCTTACTCTCTTGCCCAGCGCAATGATGGCTCACTGCAGTCTATATCCCCTGGGTTCATGCAATTTTCCCATATCAGCTTCTGAGTAGCTGGGACTACAGGCCTATGCCATCACGCCTGGCTAATTTTTTACTTTTTAATTTTTTGTAGGGATAGGGTCTTACTATGTTTCCCAGGCTAGTCTTGAACTCCTGGGCTCAAGCTATCCTCCTGCCCCAGCCTCCCAAAATGTTGGGATTATAGGCATGAGACAACATGCCCAGCTGAGATTTCTCAAAGAACTTAAAATAGAACTACCACTTGACCCAGCAATCCCATTTCTGGGTATATATTCAAAGGAAAATAAATTATTTTACCAAAAAGACACATGCACTTGTCTGTTCATTGCAGCATTATTCACAAAGACATGGACTCAACCTAGGTACACATCAGTGGTGGACTGGATAAAGAAAATGTGGCATATATACAACATATGGAATACTATGCTGCCATAAACAAGAATAAAATCATGTCCTTTGCAGCAAATGGATGCGGTTTGAGGCCATTATCCTAAACAAATTAATAGAAGAACAGAAAACCAAATACCGACATTCTTGCTTATAAATGGGAGCTAAATGTTGGGTGCACAGGGATGTAAAGATGGGAAAAACAGACACTGGGGACCACTAGTAGGGGAGAGAGGAATTAGGACAAGGGTTGAAAAACTACCTATTGGGTACTATGCTCATAACCTGCATGATGGGATCATTTGTACCCCAAACCTCAGCATCACGCAATATAACCATGTAACAAACCTGCATATGTACCCTCGGAATCTAAAATAAAAGTTGAACTTACTAAACTAAAAAAGAAAAGTTGAATTAAACCAAATTCAATGTGATAAAAACAAAAAAACAAAAAAGATTGGCTGGGTGTGGTGGCTTATCCTGTGTGGTGGCTTATCCTGTAATCCCAGCACTTCGGGAGGCCAAGGTGGGTGAATCACTTGAATCTAGGAGTTCAAGACCAGCCTGGCCAACATGGTGAAACCCCATCTCTACCAAAAAAAAAAAGGCCGGGTATGGTGGCTCACACCTGTAATCCCAGCACTTTGGGAGGCCAAGGCAGGCAGATCACAAGGTCAGGAGAACAAGACTATCCTGGCTAATACGGTGAAACCCTGTCTCTACTAAAAATAAAAAATATTAGCTGGGTGTGGTGGTGGGCGCCTGTAGTCCCAGCTACTCTGGAGGCTGAGGCAGGAGAATGGCTTGAACCTGGGAGGTGGAGGTTGCAGTGAGCCGAGATTGTACCACTGCACTCCAGCCTGGGTGATGGAGTGAGACTCCATCTCAAAAAAAAAAAAAAAAAAAAAGAGAGAACACAAAAACCCACGGATTAGCTGGGTTCGCTGTAGTCCCAGCTACTCAGGAGGCTGAGGCATGATAATTGTTTGAGCCTGGGAGACAGAGGTTGCAATGAGCCAAGATTGCACCACTACACCACTGCACTCCAGCCTGGGCAACAGAGCGAGACTCTGTCTCAAAAAAACAAACAAACAAAAAAAAACAACAAAAAACAAACAAACAAACAAAAAAACCCCTGAATGTTCAATTTTGTTAAATAATGTGATTTGAGCACTTTATTTTCACATGTATTAAAGAAAATGTGGGCTGGGAAGGTGGCTTATGCTTGTAATCATAGCACTTTGGGAAGCTGAGGCGAGAGGATTGCTTGAGGCCAGGAGTTTCAAGACCAGCCTGAGCAACATATGGGGCCCCGTCTTTTCCTCCTGAGATAGGGTCTTGCTGTGTTGCCCATGCTGGAGTGCAGTGGCATAATCAGAGTTCACTGCAGTCTCAACTTCCCAGGTTTAAGCTATCCTCCCACTTCAGCCTCCCCAGTAGCTGGGACAATAGGCACATACCACTATACCTGGCTAATTTAAAAATTTTTTAAGATAGGGTCTCCTGTTGCCCAGGCTGGTCTTGAATTCCTAGGTTCAAATGATTCTGCCACCTTGGCATCCCGAAGTGCTGGGATTACAGTTGTCAGCCACTGTACCCAGCCTGACTCCATCATTAAAAAAAAAAATTATCTAGTCTTGGTGGTGTGCACCTGTAGTCCCAGCTACTTGGGAGACTGAGACAGGAGGGCTGCTTGAGCCCAGGAGTTCAAGGTTATGGTGAGTTATGCTCATGTCGTGCCACTGCACTCCACCCTGGGTGACAGAGCGAGACCTTGTCTCAAAAAAAAAAAAAAAAAGAAAAAAAGGCTGGAAGCAGTGGCTCACGCCTGTAATCCCAGTACTTCAGGAGGCTGAGGCAGGCGGATCACGATCTCAGGAGATCGAGACCATCCTGGCTAACATGGTGAAACCCCATCTCTACTAAAAATACAAAAACAAAACAAAACAGAACAAAACAAAAATTAGCCGGATGTGGTAGCAGCACCTATAGTAGAGCTGAGGCTGGAGAATTGCTTGAACCCAGGAGGCAGAGGTTGCAATGAGCCGAGATCATGCCCCTGCACTCCAGCCTGGACAACAGAGCGAGATTCTGTCTCCAAAAAAAAAAAGGAGATTTTTTTTTCCCCTTAGTTCTATGAATATAATTATATTAAACCATCATTGTATTCCTGATATAAATCCTATTTGTTCTACATGTAACCTTCTTTGTTTTTTTTGTTTTTGTTTTTTTTAAGACAGAGTCTCGCTCTGTTGCCCAAGCTGGAGTGCAGTGGCATGATCTCAGCTTACTGCAACCTCTGTCTCCCAGGTTCAAGCAATTCTCTTGCATCAGCCTGTTTCAGCCTCCAGAGTAGCTGGGATTACAGGCACACCGCCACAATGCCTGGCTATTTTTTTTTCCTTCTTTGAATATATTGTGGAATCAGTATATTTTATTAAGGATTTTTCTCATTCGTATTCATTAGTTAAGTTTGGCAGGCAGTTTACTTCTTATGGTATTATCTTTGTCAAGTTTTGGTATAATTTTAAGCTTGCATCATTAAAAAATGTGGAAGTTTATCTTTTGTGCTCTGAAACAATTTAATAGTAAAATCAGCTGTTCTTATAAGGTTTGGCAAATTTCCCCTATGATATTATACTGGCTTAGTACTTTTTGAAGGGAATTCTTCGACAACTTTCTCTCAAATTTTTTTTTTGAGACGAAGTCTTTCTCTGTTGCCCAGGTTAGAGTGCAGTGGCACAATCTCAGCTCACTGCAACCTCCACCTCCTGGGTTCAGGGAATTCTCCTGCATCAGCCTCCTGAGTAGCTGGGATTACAGACGCACATCACTATGCCCGGCTAATTTTTGTATTTTTAGTGGAGACAGGGTTTCACCATGTTGGCCAGGCTGGTCTCGAACTCCTGACCTCATGATCTGCCCACTTCGGCCTCCCAAAGTGCTGGGATTACAGGTGTGAGCCACTGTGCCACGTCACTTTCTCAATTTTTATGATTCGTTTAGATTTATTGAAGACTTTGAGAACCTAAGTGGCATAATCTGACCTGTCTCAGTAAAATCATTTAAAAATATGACTTTATACAATCATAACCTTAATCCCATTGAGGATCAATTCATTTTTTCAGAAACCTTTCTCTAATATTTAATGTTATAATAAAAAAATCACAGACAGATGCAACAACAAATAAAATACTGACAGATTAAAACTTTTATGACAAGGATGGCTAGGTCAAGAAGATTCTAATATTACATGTGAGAGAAAAATATTACAGTAATATAAACTGTTTTTGAATAAAGATTTCTGTAGAACCTCTGTAAGTGAAGAATTCTACAGTTAAGTGCTAAAATATGGTTTTAGAATTGTATTCCCACATGATCGGTGAAATATATCTGAGAAGAGACAACAGGAAAGATGTAGAATTAGAAAAGATGAGCTGGGCGCGGTGGCTCACGCCTGTAATCCCAGCATTTTGGGAGGCCAAGACAGGCGGATCACCTGAGGTAATACGTTTGAGACCAGCCTGGCCAATATGGTGAAACTCTGTCTCTGCTAAAAATAAAAAAATTAGCCAGGCACGGTGGCGGGTGCCTGTAACCCTAGCTACTTGGGAGGCTGAGGCAGGAGACTTGAACCCAGGAGGCGGTGGTTGCAGTGAACTGAGATCGCACCACTGCACTCCAGCCTGGTGACAGAGTAAGACTGTCTCAAAAAAAGAAAAAGTCAGTAAAACAGAGAAGTCAGAGAGTGTAGCAGAGTAAAGAAAAGCAGCAGGAAGAAGCTGTGTGTGTGTGTGTGTGCGCGCGCACGTGTGTGTGTGTGTGTGTGTGTAAAGTACTTTGTTGCTGGTACTTGGAACACAAAGAATAAGCAAAATGTAGTAAGAGATGAGACTGGAAAGATAAAAGAGAGGCAAGATAAAAAAGAATCCTAAATCATATGCTAAGGAACTTGTATTTCATTCTGTACCTAATAGAGGATAACTAAAGAATTATTAGCAAGGGAAGTAAAATACCAGTAATGTGGAAGACAGATTTAAGAAGAGTAAAGCTCATACAGAGGCATAAATTAGGACTAGGTGGCATCCATCTAAATGTTTTGAAAGAATTTAAGGGTAAGAGTAGAATTACTAGGAAAATATTCACAGTTGTTTTAAAAGGATTCTATGCTAAGGTGATATATCAACAGTGTAACTCCTACTAAACAAAGGCATCCATGCCAGGCAAGCTGGTGGAGTCTAAATAAAAAGTAAAATCAGCCCAGTCTGGTGGTGTACACCTGTAATCCCAGCACTTTGGGAGGCCAAGGTGGAGGAACTGCTTGAGCCTTGGAGTTCGAGACCAGCCTGGGCAACATAGTGAGACCCTGTCTCTACAAAAATTATAAACATTAGCCAGGCGTGGTGGTATGTATGCCTGTGGTCCCAGCTACTTGATAGGCTGAAGTGAGAGGATCATATGAGCCTGAGAGGTTCAGGTTGCAGTGAGCCGTGGATGCACCACTACACTCCAGCCTGGGCAACACAGTGAGACCCTGTCTCAAAAAAAAAAAAAATTACTACAGTCTTGAAACAGTAAAAACAGATAGACTAAAGGAAATATACATTTTGTAGGAGAATCATGCTAATCTAATCTGGAATTGTTTGAGGAAACATTGTATGGACAAGGAGAAACTAAATGAAAATAAATTATGTAAATTTAGTTATGTGCATACAGGGGCTTATAATGCATCTACCACAAACAGGAACTTCAGATATATTATTGCATTTAACTGGAATAATGGGAATCAGGTTCAGAAAGTTCATCCTATTTGCCCAAATCACACAGCTAGTAAATGGTAGAAGTGAATTTTTAAAAATCCATTTCCAAAGTCGATAGTATACTGTACTACCTATTGTACTACATTGTCTTAAAGTAATAACTGTCACGGTTTTTATATTCAAATCCTAATCATGCTTTCTCTTAAACATAGGCTTTGAAGTCAGGCAGATCTTAGTTCAAATTTCCAGAACTTCTCTGAGACTTAAATGTGCTGCATGTAAAATGGATATAATAATATTTTCTTCAAATTATGGTTGAGGCCAGGCATGGTCTTTAATATATTTTAAAAGTTATGCCAGGTGAAGTAGCTCAAGCCTGTAATCCCAGCACTTTGGGAGGCTGAGGTGGGTGGATCACCTGAGGTCAGGAGTTCGAGACCAGCCTGGCCAACATGGTGAAACACCGTCTCTGCTAAAAATACAAAAATTAGCTGGGCGTGGTGGTACAGCCTGTAATGTCAGCTACTCAGGAGGCTGAGGCAGAAGAATTGCTTGAACCTGGGAGGCGGAGGTTACAGTGAGTTGGGATTACACCATTGTACTCCAGCATGGGCAACAAGAGAGAAACTCTGTCTCAAAATAAAATAAAATAAATTAAAACAAATAAAAGGTTGAAAGGGTTAAATAAAATAACATACATAGTACAGTTGTAGTATTACCATAGTAGATACTCAGTAAATGTAAAGAATCTCCATCTAAAAATCAGCGTTCCTTAGGACAGGGCAATGTTTTATCAACATAAGTGGGATGGGCTAAGAGAGTGGAAACAAAATGTAAGGAGGATGAACAGCCATGATTCTAGATATAGGCTTTTAAATAGTAAGATACCTTCATGGTTACTACTGGATTGAATATTCAGATTTTTTTTTTTTTTTTTAGACGGAGTTTTGCTCTGTTGCCAGGCTGGAGTGCAGTGTCGCCATCTCGGCTCACTGCAACCTCCGCCTCCCAGGGTCAAGGAATTCTCCTGCCTCAGCCTCCCGAGTAGCTGGGACTACAGGCACTCGCCACCACGCCCAGCTAAATTTTGTATTTTTAGTAGAAACGGGGTTTCATCATGTTGGCCAGGATGGTCTTGATCTCTTGACCTTGTTATTCACCCGCCTCAGCCTCCCAAAGTGCTAGGATGACAGACATGAGCCACCGCGCCCAGCCTTCAGATTATTAAAAAAGAATTATCTCACCAGGCTCATGCGTATGATCCCAGCACTTTGGGAACCAAGGTGGGCAGATCACTTGGTCCCAGGAGTTAAAGACCAGCCTGGGCAACATGGTGAAACCCCATCTCTATCAAAAAAAAAAAAAAAAAATTGGCAGACCTGATGGTGTGCCTGTAGTCCCAGCTACTTAGGGGGCTGAGGCAGGAGGATGACTTGAGCTCACAAAGTCAAGGCTGCAGTGAGCCAAGATCATGCCACTGCAACCTGGGTGACAAAGAGAGACCCTGTCAGAAAAAAAAAAAAAAAAAAAAATTATCTCTAAAACTACATCCAACAATGAAGTCCCTAAGTTTGAAGTTAAACTAAACTTTTCCAAGCAGTGAAATATGATTTCAGTAAGAAAAAATGTAAAGAAATTTCAGTAAGAAAAAATGTAAGGAAATCTCAAAAGCCTGTGTAATTAGAAAAATGTCAGGAAATATTTGGTGTGAAGAGGCTTATTGGAAAATTAAAAAATCTAATACATTTAAATATTAAATACAAAGATAATAATTTAAGTATTAAATGATCCATATATAGTAGGTTCTAAAGTATTCATTATATAGTAGTATTATAGTATTTATATATACTATATATAAAATACATATATTCAGAAAAATATCTTTGATGAATCCCCATCATCTACCAAGAAAAAAAAAAAGAGAAGATCCAAACTCCTTAACATATCTTTTAAAGCCTTTCATAATCCAACCATTCCAGTCTCATCCCCCACTATATCCTTTCACATATCTGTGGTCAAAAACCCCAGACTACTCATCACTCTCAAAATATAACTTTCGTTTTCTTACCTTTATTTATAGGATTTCTCCACCTGGACTTCCTCATCCCCTTCTTCCCTATTCTGTTCATAAGCACAATGGTTTTCAAACTTTAGTAAAGTAAGAGTTACCTGAGATTTTAAAATGCAGATTCCTGAAGCCTACCACTAATATTTTGGTTCAAAAGATATGGAGAAGTACCTTGGAACCTGCATTTTCAACAAGCACCCCACCCGTCTCCCCCATATGATTCAGTCTAGGTGATCAGAGTCCGCACCTTGAGAAATATTGGCATTATGGAAGAAAGAAGATCTGGGCTTGCTTCCCAAATCTACCATTTATCATTTATGGGACATTAGAAAAAATATTTAACTTTGCTGAGATTTCTTTTCCTCTCCTGTAGAATGAGGATGGCAAAACTCTGTTTAGGACCACCAAAATGTGGTGGAATACATTACAGGAGGGCAGTGGGGAGAGAGAGAGAAAGGGAGACTCTTTTTATGACTGTCCCTCAAAATTCTGCTTGACATCTTCCTATAAAAGTTTCTTTATTACTCTTTTTTTTTTTTTTTTTTGAGACAGAGTCTCACTCTGTCACCCAGGCTGGAGTGCAATGATGCGATCTCTGTTCAATGCAACCTCCATCTCCCAGGTTCATATGATTCTCCTGACTCAGCCTCCCGAGTAGCTGTGACTATAGACACTCGCCACCACACCCGGCTAATTTTTGTATGTTTTAGTAGAGACAGGGTTTCACCATGTTCGCCAGGCTGGTCTCAAGCCCCTGTCCTTATGATCTGCCCACCTCGGCCTCCCAACGTGCTGGGATTACAGGCATGAGCCACTGCGCCTGGCCTTATTACTCTTACTAGAATTAATTATGCTTTCCTTTTTGCTCCTGCAGCCTGTTTATATTTCTATTTAGCATTTATTCTATTTCTTTTTTTTTACAAGTAACTTAGTCTCCTATTCTGGATTATAAGTGCTTTTGAAGGCAAGGACGCTGTCTTTCCCCTAATTGTATTAAGTACTTTCTATGTGTCATTTTTTTTTTTTTTTTTTTGAGACGGGATCTCACTCTGTTGCTCAGGCTGGAGTGCAATGGCACGATCTCCGCTCACTGCAACCTCTGTTGCCCAGGTTCAAGCGATTCTCCTGCCTTGGCCTCCCGAGTAGCTGGGATTACAGTCGCCTGCCACTGCGCCTGGCTAATTTTTGTGTTTTTAGTAGAGATGGGATTTCACCATGTTGGCCAGGCTGGTCTTGAACTCCTTACCTTATGATCCACCTGCCTTGGCCTCCCAAACTGCTGGAATTACAGGCGTGAGACACCACCCCTGGCCTTACCTTCTATGTGTCTTACACATATCTATACCTATGAAAAAATGATCTATCTTATTCCCTAAGGTAATTTTTATTACAAATAGTCACGTTTAACTATTTTTTAAGAGCTGGAGTCTTGCCCTTAACAAAAAGGCAAATATAGTGGCGTGATCATAACTCACTGCAGGCTCGAACTCCCTAGGTTCAAGCAAGCCTCTCACCTCAGCCTCCTGAGTGGCTGTGTCTACAGGTCTGTGCCACCATGTCCAGCTATTTTTATTTTGTAGAGATGGAGTCTTACTATATTGTCCAGGCTGGTTGCAGACTCCTGGCCTCAAGTGATCCTCCCACCTCAGCCTCCCAAAGTGCTGGGATTACAGGCGTGAGCTACTTCACCTGGCATAACTTTTAAAATATATTAAAATAATGGTAAGCAACACTGGAAACTTGGTAAAGACTTAATGAAAATTTTGATATCATACAGATTTTTGAAGGTTCATTCATAGGAACTGGATTAAAGTCTTATTAAGCAAGCTTCCCATCCTTCTCTGCTTACTGGGGATGATGAGAGAATTGAAAGAAACTGAGGACAGGTCGGGCATAGTGGCTCACTCCTGTAATCTCAACATTTCGAGAGGCTGTGGCAGGAGGATCGCTTGAGGTCAGGAGTTCAAGACCAGCCTGGACAACATGGCAAAACCCCATCTCTACTAAAAATACTAAAATTAGCTGGGCATGGTGGTGCACACCTGTATTCCCAGCTACTTGGGAGGCTGAGGCATGAGAATCACTTGAACCCGTGAGGCACAGGTTGCAGTGAGTCAAGATCATGCCACTGCACTCCAGCCTGGGCAACAGAGTTAGACTCTGTCTCAGAAAAATAAAATAAAATAAAATAAAATAAAATAAAATAAAATAAAATAGACCATGCTCAGCGGCTCACGACTATAATCCCAGCACTTTAGGAGGCCAAGGCAGATGGATCATGAGGTCAGAAGTTTGAGACCAGCCTGACCAACATGGAGAAATCCCATCTCTACTAAAAATACAAAAATTAGCCGGGTGTGGTGGTGCATGCCTGTAGTCCCAGCTACTCGGGAGGTTGAGGCAGGATAATTTCTTGAATCCAGGAGGCGAAGGTTGCAGTGAGCCAAGATCGCGCCATGGTACCTCCAGCCTGGGCAACAAGATCGAAACTCTGTTTCAAAAAAAAGAAACTGAGGACAAGTTTGCTGAAGTAGGGTCTGCAACTATTATCATTCTAATTCTTATTAATCTTTTCAAGGAACAACATAGTGAAACGACTAAAAGCCATCCAAAATACTGGGAAAGGCTATGAGGCCAGGAACCTCCACGTGATGCTGAGCAGACTTGATGATTATGGGAAAAAGGTGATGCGGGTCTGGACCGAGAAGCAGAAGTCTCTAGGGCAGAAACGGAATCAGTGCCTGAAGAAAATGATACATGTATTCAACCAGGTAACTTGCTTTCCACTCCCTCTCTCCAGCATGTTGTAAAAACATGAAAGTGGTAAGCTTTGTAAATGACATTTACCTGGAGACACCATGTTATATTACTTTCCTGGGCCAGAAGTTAGTGAAATCAGGGTGTCTGCCGGGTTGGTTCCTTCTAGAAGCTCTGAGAGGGCATTCTGTTGCATGCTTCTCTCCTAGATTGTGGTGGCTCTGGGCAATCCTTAGCATTCCTCAGTTTGTAGCCACATAATTCCAATCTCTGCCTCCATCTTTCAAATGGCGTGTTTTTTTTTTTTTTTCTTTTTTTCTTTTTTCTTTTTTTTTTTTGAGACAGTCTTGCTCTGTCTCCCAGGGAGTGCAGTGGCACTATTTCGACTTGCTGCAACCTCCACCTCCTGGGTTCAAGCGATTCTCCTGATTCAGCCTCCTGACTAGATGGGATTACAGGTGCCCACCACCACACCCAGCTACATTTTATATTTTTAGTAGAGATGGTGTTTTACCATGTTGGCCAGGCTGGTTTCGAATTCCTGACCTCAGGTGATCCACCCACCTCGACCTCCCAAAGTGTTGGGATTATAGGTGTAAGCCACCATGCCTGGCCTGAGTTCTAATAATAAATATTACAAGCTGTGGTTCTAGAAACATTCTATATCTGTATATCCTTCTCTCTCAACGTCGATTAGTTTATAAGATTAGTTTACTTGCTACTTTGGAAGGTACAGAGAGGCTTCTCATCAGATTCTAATCCAAATTCTCATCCAAGTCAAACATATATTGTAAATTTTCCAGAACTGTTTTATTTTATTTTATTTTATTTTATTTTATTTTATTATTTAGTTATTTATTCTTGAGACAAGTTCTCACTGTGTCGCCCAGGCTGGAGTGCAGTGGTGTGATCTGCAACCTCTGCCTCCTGGGTTCAAGTGATTCTCCTGCCTCACCCTCCTGAGTAGTTGGGATTACAGGTGTCCGCCACCATGCCTGGTTAATTTTTGTATTTTTAGTAGTGACGGGGTTTCACCATGTTGGCCAGGCTGGTCTTGGACTCCTGACCTCAAGTGATCCGCCCACGGCAGCCTCCCAAAGTGCTGGGATTACAGGCGTGAGCCACTGCGCCCGGCCCAGAACAGTTATATTTTAAATATTACAGCTCTTTGTAAAAAAAAATGAATATGCTCCTTTTTTTGATTTGGCAAATATGGCCAATGTACATAGAGTAAAGCAACATGGGTTGGCAGCAACATGCGTTGTCTAACAGGAATCACAATGCCTAGGGCATTTCAGAGGAGGAATAAGGGTCTGGGGCCAGGGAAGCCAGAATCCAGAGGATGAGATATGGGTATCAAGGCTTGGAGAAAGGAGACAAAAAAAGCAAAAGGAATAAGAGGTTAGATATGAATGAATACTTTGCACTGAATCAGCGTGGTGGTCAAGATGGCTAGCTCTGCTACCAGACTGTCTGGGTTCAAATCAGCCTAGCTACATACTAGCTAAGTGACTTTATGCAAGCTGCTTACATTTTCTGAGCCTCAGATTCTCCTGCTGTAAGACAAGGGTAATAATAATACATACCGCATAAGATCATTACAAATACCAAATCAGCTAATATATGGAAAGGGCTTAATTCAGTGTCTGACATTCAGTAAGTATTTAGTAAATGCTGGCTATCATTACAGTTGCATATTGATTCACAATTTATAAAGTGCTTCCATATTATACTGTGTTTTACAATTCTCACAACAACTCTGTGTTATTATCCCTGTTTTAGAAATGAGGAGAAAGAAGTGTAGATAAGCAACTATCCCAAAGTCTCACAGCAAGAAGATAAGAGGACCAGGATTTGAGCTTAAGTAGGACCAAAGTGGGCTGGGCGCGGTGGCTCAAGCCTGTAATCCCAGCACTTTGGGAGGCTGAGATGGGCGGATCACGAGGTCAGGAGATCGAGACCATCCTGGCTAACACGGTGAAACCCCATCTCTACTAAAAAATACAAAAAACTAGCCGGGCGAGGTGGCGGGCGCCTGTAGTCCCAGCTACTCGGGAGGCTGAGGCAGGAGAATGGCATAAACCCGGGAGGCGGAGCTTGCAGTGAGCTGAGATCC
>NW_016810386.1:657769-659819 GCF_001698545.2 Rhinopithecus bieti
AATTCTTTTAAGAATAGTTAATAAAGAAACTTAGAAGCATTATCTTCTTTTTTTTTTCTATTTTTTTTTTTTTTAAAGGAGGCAGGAGCTTTGGGAAGGAAGGGGGAAAGTTATGTGGTCTCTCTACACCATGAAGCTAAAATGGTAGTTGTAAAATGGATTACTAGGTGAAGTCATGAAAATGCAGCTTTGGTAACTCAGCAAATTCTGCTTTTTCATTCATCTCTCTGTCAAAGTGGGCATAGCTAATGCTGGTTAGTGCAAGGGGAGGGCATTACAGGATGAGGTGGTAGTGAAGAAGGGAGAAAGGATATATTTTGATGGGCTATGGAGCTCAGGAGAATTTGGCATTCCCAACTTACGCTCTCTGATTCTGTAGACAACCAGAGGACCAGACAGAGGCCATCTGGAATGTTGATCTGTCCACTTCAAGCTACCCAATAGCAGAGAAGACATCTATGCATATGCATTCACTCTGGGCCCAGCTGGGTGGGTACCCAGATATTCCCAGGCTGCTTCAGTTAGAAGTGCAGTCTACCTTCCGAAAATCTCTTGCATCCCTCCAATCACAGTAAGTTATGGACTGGAAGCACTCTGGTAGTTGGGCCTTTGATCATATACCTTTTGGTTCCCTAACTTGACTTTCTCCTGTAGCACCAAGTACAGGAGAAATTGGTACTACATCAACCAAAAGTAATGTTTGGTATGAGGTTAGACTGACACCAGTCATAAAATAGTACAGGTAAATTCAGCATTAGTCTGTTAGTGTTTCTCATCATAGGCCTGTAGATGTCATCACTGAATAATATAAAATAAACAAAAAACCAATTATAATACCATGAACCTAATCTAGCACTAGATAGGTCCACTTTTAATTCTATCCTTAGGGATTTGCTAATAGAAATACCAGAAAGACCATTGTAGAATGTTTTTCTCCATATTATGATTCAGTGACATGACCTTAAGTGCAATTATCATATCTAGACCCAAATTGAGTAAATTAGGTGTTTATTTCCTAGGATATATTGAAGAGATGACTCCACATTTCCAAAATCTGTTGAACCAGATTCTCACTTACACCATTGGAAATTATTCCAGAGGAAATAAGGGCTTTGGAGACTGCATTAACTCTTTCAGGACAGATAATTATTTAATATTCAAAATCAGGAATTTAGAAAATTGAACTTTTGTTAATCTTAAAGAGTTCACAGGAGCAGTCTGATTTACTTCGGTGAAATCTAAGTCCTGAAGTAAGAAGTAGTGTTAGGCTAGGTGTGGTGGCTCATGCCTGTAAATCCAGCACTTTGGGAGGCCAAGGCGGGTGGATCACCTGAGGTCGGGAGTTTCAGACCAGCCTGGCCAACATGGTGAAACCCTGTCTCTACTAAAATACAAGATTAGCTGGGCATGGTGGTGTACGTCTGTAATCCCAGCTACTCAGAGGCTGAGACAGGATAATTGCTGGAACCCAAGAGCCGGAGGTTGCAGTGAGCCCAGATTGTGCCACTGCACTCCAGCCTGGGCAATAGAGTGAGACTCTGTCTCAAAAAAAAAAAGTAGTGTTAATTCACAAATTTGTCCAGGTGGCAGACACCATAAGACATTTAAAATTCTATAATACAGCAAAACATTAGGAAAAATATTACTATTTGATGTATACAGCATAAAGACATATATCATGAGTTTATGGAAAAAAAGTTATTAAACCAAATGTAACAATTAAGTTGAATAAGCATGATTCAGGTTACAATCAGAAAGCAACATCTTTTCTGGTCTCCCATTTTCCCTTTTATAGTGATTAAACTAATTAATTTAGGTTATTTTGAGGGATAATATTGCTAATTTAATGATTATAGGGACTTGGGATGAAATACATAAATTTTTAAGTTTCACTTTCCTTACATTCCATTACTAGCTTCAAGTGTCAGATATCCTTCTGACCTAACCACTTCTTACTCATGCTAAATCTCTGCAGACTCTTATTTCCAGTTTACTATTTTATTTTTATTTATTTATTTTCTTTTTTTTTTTTTTTTTTTTTTTTTTTTTT
>NW_016810386.1:660546-676112 GCF_001698545.2 Rhinopithecus bieti
AACCTCTGCCTCCCGGGTTCAAGCGATTCTCCTCAGCCTCCCCAGGTAGCTGAGACTACAGGTGCATGCCACCACACCCAGCTAATTTTGTTTGTATTTTTAGTAGAGACAAGGTTTCACCATGTTGGCCAGGCTGGTCCTGAACTCTTGACTTCAGGTGATCCACCTGCCTTGGCCTCCCAAAGGGCTGGGATTACAGGCATGAGCCACCGTGCCTGGCCTGGATATGTTTTAAAACCTACTTTGAGGCCAGGAGTGGTGGCTCACGCCTGTAATCCTGCACTTTGAGAGACTGAGGCAGGTGGATCACTTGAAGCCAGGAGTTCGAGACCAGCCTGGCCAACTTGGTGAAACCCTGTATCTACTAAAAATATAAAAAATTAGCTGGGCATGGTAGCACATACCTGTAGTCCCAGCTACTCAGGAGGCTGAGGCATGAGAATGGCTTGAGTCTGGGAGGCAGAGGTTTCAGTGAGCCGAGATCACGCCACTGCACTTCAGCCTGGGCAACAAAGACTGTGTCTCAAAATAAAAAATCAAATCAAATAAAAAAAACTTACTATATGTTTCATTAAACAGTACATCTTTGAAATTTTTCTATGCTAATAAATATAGAGCTACATCATCATTTTGTTGGTTGCGTGATATTCATTGTATATCTGTAGTTTTTGTTTGTTTTTAAAGACGTGGTCTTGCTCTGTCACTCAGGCTACAGTGCAGTGACACAATCATAGCTCAGTGTAACCTCGAACTTCTGGGGTCAAGTGATTCTCCTGCTTTAGTCTCCCAAGTAGCTGGGATTACAGGCACACCTGGCCCATTGTATAGATATATCGTAATTTATTGAATTGTTCTCCTACTGATAGAAATTTGGATATTTTCCTACATTGCAAACAATGCTACACCAAATATCTTTGCAGTACTTTGTATATTTATGTAATTATTTTCCTATGAAAATTCCATTAAAATAATATTCAGGTTTTTCCAATTACATAAGTAATGCATGTTCACTGAAAATTTAAAAAATACAGACAGGTCTATCCTTGGAAATAACCATCATTAATTATCAATATTTAAGCCATGTTCTAACTTTAGGTATAAGAATACTGTCTAATAAGTAATAAGGTATTGCCAAGTCCTTTTCTTCCTGATTTTGGGTCTTCGAGGCATTCTGTCACCTTTATGGTAACTTTATGTATATGGATTACAGGCCAGTCACAGTGGCTCACACCTGTAATCCCAGCACTTTGGGAGGCCAAGGAACTCCTGAACTTAGATTGCTTGAGTTCAGGAGTTCAAGACCAGCCTGGGCAACATGGCAAGACCCCAGTCTGCACCAAAAGTACAAAAAACCAGCCAGGTACAGTGGTGTGCACCTGTGGTCTTAGCTACTTGGGAGGCTGAGGTGGGAGGATTGCTTGAGCCCGGGGAGCAGAGGTTGCAGTGAGCTGAGATGGCACCACTGTACTACAGCCTGTGTGACAGTAGGAGACCCTGTCTCAAAAACAAACAAACAAACAAACAAAAGGATTACATATAGATTTTACTAGTTTAACTTTGTGAGTTCTGGAGGCACTTATTTTCCCTATGACTCACCTATATTCCCACAAATGTGTTTAAAACAATTTATAATGAGGCTAATTTTCTTGTCTCATTTCCAGGGTTAAGAAGATTCCCAAATGACTGTAAAATTAAATACAAGCATGTTCAAAGTACATTTCAATATCTTTCAGTAAAATGCCTATTTTGTTCTCTTTTGTGCATATATATTGCTTTGTGTTTCCTTTGCTTTTATATTCTGCCTGTAGTTCTTCAGGTTGAACATCTTCATTTCTGGACTACTACTATGAAGAAAGAGTATCTTCTGCTCTAGATAACTGGAAACACAAAGCTTCAACAACCCTGAGGTAGGCTGAGTCATGAAAGGGACATAATTATGGTCCCCTAACATGATGGCAAAGTGGCACAGTCTGCTTCCCCCAGTCTAAACCGGAAGACACCTCAGAATGAAGAAATAAACGAGTGTAATGAAGGAAACTAAAAACCAGCAAAAACCCCAGAAGAATTAGAAGGTGGTTATGACTGGTAATGAAGGGAAATAATAATGTTACCACCAGAGGGTTGTGACTACAAGTTGTCCAGGTTCTTGGCATTTTGAACAAAGAATTGGGCAAAACGCCCAGCAAAGCAAAGAAAGAATGAAGCAACAGAGGAAGTACACTCCACAGCGCAGGAGTGGCCCAAGCAGCTGCTCAAGGGCCCAGATACAGAATCTTCTTGGGTCCAAATACCCTCTAGAAGTTTCCTATTGATCACTTCATGCTCATCTCATGTAAATAAAGGGGCAGCTCGCAATCAGTCTGATTGGTTGCAGCAAAAAGCACCCATCAGAGGCTAGGGTAAAGTTACAAACTTATACTTCTTCTTTTTTTATTTTATTTTTTTATTCGAGACGGAGTTTCGCTCTTCTTGCCCAGGCTGGAGTGCAATGGAGCAATCTCAGTTCTTGAACCTCAAGCAATTCTCCTGCCTCAGCCTCCCGAGTAGCTGGGTTTACAGGCATGCATCACCACGCCTGGCTAATTTTGTATTTTTAGTAGAGACAGTGTTTCTCTATGTTGGTCAGGCAGTCTCGAACTCCCGGCCTGAGGTGATCCACCTGCCTTGGCCTCCCAAAGTGCTGGGATTACAGACGTGAGCCACCACGCCTGGTCTCAAAGTTATACTTTAATGCAAACAAAGACTGGCCTGCAATCAGTCTGATTCATTGAGGATCTGCCTCACAGAAAAAGGTCAAAGGGAGTAGCCTCTGGTCCTTTTGTTTCTTAGGTGTGTGGTAAGTTAGGGGTTTCCTTTCCAATTAGTTCTAGGAAGTTGGCGTGCAGCCTTTAGGTTTGCTGCCTCCAGACCCTATTCTCCTTCCTCAATAATTCTGTACAGCGGAGGCCCAGGCTTCCAACATGGGGATTGTATTAGTCAGGCTTCTCTTACAGGGACAGAACTAATAGGATATATATAAAGGGGAGTTTATTAAGTATTAACTTACACAATCAGAAGGTTGCACAATAGGCTGTCTACAAGCTGAGGAGCAAGGAGAGCCAGTCCAAGTCCCAAAACTGAAGAACTTGGAGTCTGATGTTCCAGGGCAGGAAGCATCTGGCATGGGAGAAAGGTGTAGGCTGGGAGGCTAGGCCCGTCTCTCATCTCTCTCCTTTTCACATTTTTCTGCCTGCTTTATATTCACTGCAAGTTGATAAGATTGTGCCCACCCAGTTAAGGGTGGGTGGGCCTTCCCCAGCCCACTGACTCAAATGTTAATCTCCTTTGCAACACCCTCACAGACACATGCAGGATCAGTACTTTGCATCCTTCAATCCAATCAAGTTGATACTCAGTATTAACCATCACAAGTCCACTCCTTGTCAACTTGAACACATCTCCTGAGAGCATACATAATCTTCAAATAAAAACAATAATGTCATAATTACACTTAACATAATACGAGTATCCCTTGTACAACCGGAAAGGCACTGATCCCCAACCCAAATCCTATTACATAAAGTTAACAATACTTAAATGCTGATATGAAGTCAATAAATCTTATGTCACATGATAAAGGAAAAGGAAATAAAATGAAAATAGTTTCTTAGTACAAGTATATACACACACAAACATGTTTTTAACAAAAGAAGGAGGAAATACTCATGACAGTTACAGCCCTCATTTCTGCAGCTGGTCACATGGTTGTAGCTGGTATTGATGACTACCTTCTTTTACTACCCATTCTGTATTCCCTTTGCCTTCAGCAAACACCTCAGCAGGTCATGGCTTTTTTCCTGATGGAGTAACCTAAACCTTTATTCTTGAAGGATCTGGACCATCTGTAGTCCTGCCTGGATTGGACTATTGTAGTTTCCCATTGACCTTAATCACAGGTCATGGAAATATGAAGAGATGCCCTAATGGATCTCCTATATCCATGCATACTCTTCCTTATCTGCATTGTGGAGTAGTAGACTGATTTCAGATTTCATCTTGATAGTCTGGGTGAGTCATCCCAGCCAACACTGTAACTCCCTGTTGACTTAAAGGTAGGAGGAGCCCAAAGTGTCCAGGTGGCAATCTTAACTTCCAGTTTAATGGAATCGTTGTTCTGTCTCCTGATGGCAGCATTCCTCCCTCTGGAACTAAGACTTCTAGGCCCAGCAGAACATAATGTTGTGGGAAGAAGAGGCAAAAATTTTGCTAGTGTATCACTAGGGGTGATGGTGAGTGGTGCCACTTCCACTTCCACCTTGATTCCTGGACCTGTGAATCTTAACTATGGGAGAATCAATCCCATATATTGGACACTGATTCAGAGCATACATGGCCTTTTGGAGAATTTTGCCCCAGCCCTGCAAAGTATTGTCACCTAGTTGGCATTATAATTGTGACTTCAAAAGGCCATTCCACCATGCTCTCAACCCAGCTGCTTCAGGATGATGAGGAACACGGTAACACCAGTGATTTCCATGAGCATGAGCCCAGTTGCACTTCTTTAGCTGTAAAGTGAGTGCCTTGGTCAGAGGCAATGCTGTGTGGGATACCATGATGGTAGATAATGCGTTCTGTGAGTTCACAGATGGTAGTCTTGGCAGAAGCACTGCATGCAGGATAGGCAAACCCATATCTGAAGTAAGTGTCTATTCCAGTAAGGACAAACCTCTGCCCTTTCTATGATGGAAGCGGTCCAATATAATCAACCTGACACCAGGTGGCTGGCTGATCACCCCGAGGAATGGTGCCATATAGAGGGCTCAGTATTGGCCTCTGCTGCTGGCAAATTGGGCACTCAGCAGTGGCCGTAGCCAGATCAGCCTTGGTGAGTGGGAGCTCATGCATAACCTCCAGCCCTGCCACCATGGCCACTTTGTTCATGGGCCCACTGGGGGATAAGAGGGGTGGCTGGGGAAAGAGGCTGAGTGGTGTCCACAGAACGGGTCATCCTATCCACTTGATTATTTAATTCCTCCTCTGCTAAGGTCACCCATTGGTGAGCACTCACATGGGATACAAATATCTTCACAGTTTGTGACCACTCAGAGAGGTCCATCCACATATCTCTTCCCCAAATTTCTTTGTCACCAATTTTCCAATCATTCTTCTCCCAAGTCCCTGACCATCCAGTCATTGGCTACAGCCCATGAATCAGTATATAATCACACACCTGGCCATTTCTCATTCTATGCAAAGTGCACAACCAGGTGCACTGCTCGAAGTTCTGCCTGCTGGGAACATTTCCCTTCACTGCTGTCCTTCAGGGATGTCCTAGAAAGGGGCTGTAGTGATGCAGCTGTCCACTTTCAGGTGGTGCCTGCATATTGTACAGAACCATCTGGAACCAGGCCCTAGTCTTCTCTTCCTCTGTCAACTGACCATAGAGCACTCCCCATGAGTCCACCAGTGCAGGCTGGGGGAGAGAAGGCAGGGTGGCAGGAGTGGAGACCATGGGCATTTGAGCCACTTCCTCATGTAACTTACTTGTGCCTTCAGGACTTGCTCGAGCCCGATCATGTATATACCACTTCCATTTGATGATGAAATGCTGCTGTGCATGACCCATTTTAAAGCTAGATGGGTCAGAAAGCACCCAGTTCATGATAGGCAGCTCAGGTCACATGGTGACTTGATGACCCATAGTCAAATGCTCAGTTTTCACCAAAGCCCAGTAACAGGCCAAGAGCTGTCTCTCAAAATGAAAGTAGTTATCTAGGCCGGGCGTGGTGGCTCAAGCCTGTAATCCCAGCACTCTGGGAGGCCGAGACGGGTGGATCACGAGGTCAGGAGATCGAGACCATCCTGGCTAACACGGTGAAACCCCGTCTCTACTAAAAAATACAAAAAACTAGCCAGGCGTGGTGGCGGCCCCCTGTAGTCCCAGCTACTCAGGAGGCTGAAGCAGGAGAATGACGTAAACCCAGGAGGCAGAGCTTGCAGTGAGCTGAGATCCAGCCACTGCACTCCAGCCTGGGCGACAAAGCGAGACTCCGTCTCAGAAAAAAAAAAAAGAAAGTAGTTATCTACAGAAGATGGCAGGACCTTGCTCCAAAATCCTAGAGACCTCTGCTGTGATTCACCCATGGGGCCTGCCAAAGGCTCCAAACAGCATCCCTATCTGCCATGGACACCTCAAGCACCATTGGATCTGCTGGGTCATATGGCCCAAGTGGCAGAGTAGCTTGCACAGCAGAATGGACCTGTTGCAGAGCCTTCTACTGTTCTGGAACCCATTCAAAACTGGCAGCCTTTTGGGTCACTCAATAAATGGACCACAGTAACATACCCAAATGAGGAATGTGTTGCCCCCAAAATCCAAATAGGCCCACTAGGCATTGTGACTCTTTCTTGGTTGTAGGAGGGGCCAAATGCAACAACTTATCCTTCACCTTAGAAGGAATATCTCAACAGGACCCACACCACTGGATCCCTAGAAATTTTACTGAGGTATAAGGTCCCCGAGTTTTACTCAGATTTATTTCCCATCCTCTGGCACGCAAATGTCTCACCAGTAAGTTCAATGTGTTTGCTACTTCTCGCTCACCAGATCCAATCAGCATAATGTCATCAATGTAATTGACCAGTGTGATATCTTGCAGCAGTGAAAAGCGATCAAGGTCTCTATGAATAAGAGTATGACACAAAGTCAGCGAGTTGATGTACCCCTGAGGTAGGACAGTAAAGCTGAAGGCAAATTGCTTCTGGTGGGCTTTATGGACAGTCAATGGCTGCATACCAGGTACCAGGAGATGTGTTAATTTGCTCAAACAGTGAAACCACATCTGGTACAGCAGCTGCAATTGGAGTCACCACTTTGTTAAGCTTATGATAATCCACTGTCACTCTCCATGATCCATCTGTCTTCTGCCTGTGCAAATTAACACATCTCCTAGTACCTGGTATGCAGCCATTGACTTAGCAAATGCCTTTTTCTCCATCCCTGTCTATAAAGCCCACCAGAAGCAATTTGCCTTCAGCTGGCAAGGCCAGTAATGATCATCTGCCCACCTCGGCCTCCCAAAGTGCTGGGATTACAGGCATGAGCCACCACACCTGGCCAATTGTCTGTTTTTGTAATTCAAATTAGTCATTTGTCCATTTGACCTAGAAGTTTTCTGTTTGTATAAGAGGAATGCAGTAGACTTCCTATCAATTTCACTTCTAGGAACACTGTGATTAATTAGCTAATGCCAGAGCTCTACATGAGTCAGACTATTCTGATTGCCACTTTTTCTCTGCTGTCCATCACAGTAGCTACGCCCACCTTGCCTTTGATGGTTGAGTGCTACCACTTCGCCCCTACCACCTTAGGATTCAATTACTCCCATCGTATTTTAAATTTTGTAGTTGAGTGACTGTGGTTCCCACCATTAGATCTCACATACAGAGAAGAGCAATTACATGCCTCTTCAAAAATGCAGGTGCTGCCCTCACAAATTTATTTCGCAAGGCATTGGTCAAGGGTATATCTTCTGGACCCTCCCAGCTGGGATGAGTAGGTCTAAAGTGACTAATCTACTCCACCATCCCTATCTCCCTAAGCTTTTGGATCCCTTCCTCTCCATTAAACCAAGGGAGATCAGGTATTTCCATCTCACTCACAGTGGGCCATCTTTTAATCCACATTTCAGCTAACCAAGCAAATAAACTAATAGAACCTTTTTAAACTCCCTGAGCTGCAACATTAAAAGCAGAGCCCTACTTAGTGGGCCCACATCAATAAATTCAGCTTGATCCAACTCTATGTTCCTTCCACCATTATCCTATACCCTTAATATCCATTCCCATGCCTGTTCTCCAGATTTCTTTTTATATAAATTAGAGAAGTCAAACAGTTCTTTTCGAGTGTAGTGCACCTCCTTGTGGGTCACACTCTCAACCTCACCTCCAGGGGCCTGCTGGGACTTTAGTCTAGTTATAGGTCTAGAAGCTTCTGAGGAGAATCAACATTACCTTGCTTGGGGATGGCTTCTGAGGAGAATCAACATTACCTTGCTTGGCAACTTCCTCAGGGGAGGCCATCTCTGTTGTCTCAGGCAGTGCAGGGTTTATTTCCTCAGACAGAGGTGGAAAAGCTGATGACAGCATGGGTCAGGGAGGGTATGTTGCCACTACTGGGAATGGGGAAGTTTTTCCTTCTGGCAAAAAAGGTTCATCAGAGTTTACAAACTCATTGTCCCCAGCTTCATTAGGGTCCTCCCACATGTCCCTAGTCCAAGTTGCAGGGTCCCATTTTTTTCCAATCAATGCCCTCACTTTAACAGTAGATACCTGGCGAGGCTGTGCATGCACCTTTTGTGGCAGGTCAGTCACTCGCATGATAAGAACTTGTGTCTGTTTTTCCACAATTTCGGCTCTTTCTCTACAGAAGATAAGACTCTCACTAAGGGCAATCTTAGCAGATTTGAAGCTCAGTACCTCCTTCTGAAGCCAGGAGACAGAATCCCTGAGTTCATCATTTTCTTTCATCACTTTGTCCACTGAACTTAGGAGCAACCAACCAGCTTCATTATATTCCTTGGTTCTCCACACATGGTCAAATGTATTATGTATAGACTCACCAAACTCCTTGCCTCTCATGAGTGGTGAATCAGGAGTGTTAAATGCATTTATTTTTAATAACTCTCTAAACAATTCATCCCAAGAACTATCAGAGTTCTCCATACCATTAGAAATACAGTCCTTAGCATTTTGGGGTCTAATCATATTAAGCAGCTAACTCCAGAAACACCAAAACCAATTAAAGAATTCCATCCGAGCTGGGTGCGGTGGTGGACGCCTGTAATCCCAGCACTTTGGGAGGCCAAGGTGGGCGGATCATGAGGTCAAGAGTTCGAGACCAGCTTGGCCAACATGGTGAAACCCCATCTCTACTAAGAATACAAAAATTATCCAGGCATGGTGGCATATGCCTGTAATCCCAGCTACTCAGGAGGCTGAGGGAGGAGAACTGCTTGAACCTGGGAGGCAGAGGTTGCAGTGAGCTGAGATCACACCACTGCACTCCAGCCTGGGTGACAGAGAATTAAAAAAAAGAAGAAAGAATTCCATCCTTAATACTCTGTTCCTCTAGAACCATGTCTGGTACCAAAATCTGTATTAATCAGGGTTCCCTTACAGGGACAGAATTAATAGGATATATAGATCTCCTATTATTATATATAATATCATATTATTATAATTATTAATATAATTGTTATATTTAATTATTATATGTTATAATTATATTATTTTATTATATTATTTTACTTATTATATTATATATATAATTATATTATATATTATAATTATATAATAATTATTATAGTTGGTTATTATATATTTAATTATAGATTTAGTTATATTTAAAATTTATTATAATTTATAATTATATTTAAATTTATTATAATTATTATATTTATTATAATTATTACATATAATAATAGGAGATCTATCTATCTATCTATATATATCTATATATATGAAGGGGACTGTATTAAGTATTAACATACACGATCACAAGGTCCCACAGTAGGCTGTCTGCAAGCTGAGGAGCAAGGAGAGCCAGTCTAAGTCCCAAAACTGAAGAACGTGGAGTCCAATGTTCAAAGGTAGGAAGCATCCAGCACAGGAGAAAGATATAGGCTTGGAGGCTAGGCCCGTCTCTCTTCTTTTTACGTTTTTCTGCCCGCTTTATATTTGCTGGCAGCTGATTAGATTGTGCCCACCCGATTAAGTGTGGATCTGCCTTTCCCAGCCCACTGACTCAGATGTTAATCTCCTTTGGCAGCACCCTCACAGACACACCCAGGATCAATATTGCATCCTTCAATCCAATCAAGTTGACACTCAGTATTAACCACCACAGGGATAGATATGGGGAGAAGTTTTGACTCTTTTCTATCCACTACATTGCCCAGTGTAGATCACTGCCTTCTCCATCAGCCCTGCTGCAAAACCAAAATGCAGGAATACCAAGAGGCTCATAGAAAAACACTCTTGGCCGGGCGCGGTGGCTCAAGCCTGTAATCCCAGCACTTTGGGAGGCCGAGACGGGCGGATCACGAGGTCAGGAGATCGAGACCATCCTGGCTAACATGGTGAAACCCCGTCTCTACTAAAATACAAAAAACTAGCCGGGCGACCTGGCGGGCGCCTGTAGTCCCAGCTACTCGGGAGGCTGAGCCAGGAGAATGGCGTGAACCCGGGAGGCGGAGCTTGCAGTGAGCTGAGATCCGGCCACTGCACTCCAGCCTGGGCGACAGAGCAAGACTCCGTCTCAAAAAAAAAAAAAGAAAAAAGAAAACACTCTTAGGATGTAGAATGAAAAAAAAAAAAAACAAAAAAAACAAAAAAACCCAAAAACAAAACATAAAAAAACAATAAAAATGCCCAAGCAACAAGCAGCTAAAGGTATCATTCTATCTTTCCTTCTAGGCCTCCTTTTCAGCCAGAGGTCTAGACAAATACATTCTTAGAAAGGAACAAAGCCTAGGGTAAGGTATAGGAAGGGGCATAGCCCCCCCGATGAGAACAACACAAATGACGATATTCAAAGTTGGACTACAACTCACCAGGGGTGGCACAAGCTAAGGCCTAGGCTTTGATGCCTCCCACCACTTTCTCCATTCATTACCCACCAAGGTAGCTGATACCTATGGGGGAAAATGACCTCACAGGTCAAAATAACTAGACAACTAGAAAGGCGATAAAGTGAATAACCTATTTTAGATGACAAAGTTAGTAAACACAAGCAAAACTAACGTCCCCAAAGAAATAAAAGAGGATATTGATACTAAAGCAGACACAGTTATAACAAATCAAGTACGGGCTGGGTGAGGTGGCTCACGCCTGTAATCCCAGCACTTTGGGAGGCCAAAGTGGGTGGATCACCTGAGGTGGGGAGTTCGAGATCAGCCTGACCGACATGGAGAAACCCCGTCTCTACTAAAAATACAAAAAAATTAGCCGGGCATGGTGGTGCATGCCTGTAATCCCAGCTACTTGGGAGGCTGAGGTAGGATAATTGCTTGAACCTGGGAAGTAGAGGTTGCAGTGAGCCAAGATCGCACAATTGCACTCCAGCAAGGCAATAAGAGCAAAACTCCATCTTCCAAAAAACAACAAAAAAAGAAAAGAATCAAGTACGATTATTGTATATTCAAAATATAGATGAAATAAACTAATTAGATGAGATCTACAGCAAAATGCAAATGATCCAAGATCAGGTCAAGGAACTTTTCCAAAAGACTTTGGGAAGGAATAAAAGATGAAAAATATAAAATTAAGAAAAATGATAAAATTAGCTGGTTGTGGTGGTGGGCACCTATAATCCCAGCTACCTGGGAGGCTGAGGCAGAAGAATCGCTTGAACCTGGGAGGCGGAGGTTGCAGTGAGCCGAGATTGTGCCATTGTACTCCAGCCTGCGTGACAGAGCAAGACTCTGTCTAAAAAAAAAAAAGAAAGAAATATGGTAGATGGGCATAGATATTATAACATTCATATAATAGGAGTTCTAACAGGAGAGAAAAAAGTGAATGGAGGGAAGCCGATATTTTTAAAAAAGCGTGAACTTCCAAAGAAATGTTGATACTGAATGGCTTATGAAGTGATACATAGGGTTGATAGGAAAAAATGTGGCTAACACGGTGAAACCCCGTCTCTACTAAAAATACAAAAACTAGCCGGGCGAGGTGGCGGGCGCCTGTAGTCCCAGCTACTCGGGAGGCTGAGGCAGGAGAATGGCGTAAACCCGGGAGGCGGAGCTTGCAGTGAGCTGAGATCCGGCCACTGCACTCCAGTCCGGGCCACAGAGCGAGACTCCGCCTCAAAAAAAAAAAAAAAAAAGAAAAGAAAAGAAAAAATGAATACTTAGTGATAAATGTATATATACACATATATATTCATTGAGACAGAGTCTCATTCTGTCCCCCAGGCTGGAGTGCAGTGGCATGATCACTCCAGCAATCCAGTGCAATCACAATTGCAGCCTTGACTTCCTGGGCTCAATTCCAGGACTCAAGTGATCTCCCACCTCAGCCTCCCAAGTAGCTAAGACTATAGGCATGAGCCACCATGCCAAGCTAATTTTTGTATTTTTGGTAGAGTTGGGGTCTCAATATGTCGCCCAGGCTGTTTTTGAACTCCTAGATTCAAGTAATCCTCCCTCCTTGGCCTCCAAAGTGTGGGGATTACAGGCATAAGCCACTGTGCCTGGCCTCTGAACGCAAGAAATTTAATGCAGAAGTACACCAGAAGCACATCATAGGCCAGAATGTTGCAGATTACATGCGCTACTTAATGGAACAAGATGAAGATGCTTACAAGAAATGGTTCTCTGAATACATAAAGAATAGCATGACAGAACATGATAGAGGAGATGTATAAGAAAGCTCGGCCTAGCGTGGTGGTTCATGCCTGTAATCTCAGAGTTTCACTCTTGTTGTCCAGGATGGAGTGCAATGGCACAATCTCAGCTCACTGCAACCTCTGCCTCCCGGGTTCAAGCTATTCTCCTGCCTCAGCCTCCCAAATAGCTGGGATTATAGCCATGCAGCACCATGCCCGGCTAATTTTTCGGATTTTTAGTAGAGATGGGGTTTCTCCATGTTGGTCAAGCTGGTCTGGAACTCCTGACCTCAGGTCATCCTCCCACCTTGGCCTCCCAAAGTGCTGAGATTACAGGTGTGAGCCACTGTGCCCGGCAAATTTTTTAAATGACAAGGTCAAGGATATGACCAAAATGGCTAGAGGTCTAAATCACCGCAGGAGAACAGATAAAAAACTGGAAGTCAGGTGTTGGAAAGGTCTACATGAATATTGAAATTGCTAGGGATTATGACAGAAGTACTGGCTAGAATGATGGTGAGCAAGAAGGAGTTAGATGCCTGTAACAGGGAGGGGAGTGAGTGGTATGTAGTTCAGGAGATTAAAAAAGAAAAATTTGCAACTCTTCCATAGTCTATGTTTCAAATATTTCATTCTCCAAACATCATCTCTTTTTTTTTTTTTGAACAGACTCGTGCCCTGTCGCCCAGGCTGCAGTGCAATGGCATGATCTTGGCTCACTGCAACTTCTGCCTCCTGGGTTCAAGCAATTCTCCTGCTTCAGCCTCCTGAGTAGCTGGGATTACAGGTGCCTGCCGCCACGCCTGGCTAATTTTTGTATTTTTAGTAAAGACAGGGTTTCACCATATTGGCCAGGCTGCTCTCAAACTCCTGACCTCGTGATCTGCCTGCCTCGGCCTCCCAAAGTCCTGGGATTACAAGCATGAGCCACTCCTAGTACCCCAATCCAACAATTTTTTCATCTTTACAAGAACGTTTACATTGATTGTATCACCTTCTTATTGTCCTTCGCTGCCTCCTGTCCTCACTTCCTTTGTTACCCAGCTTAAACTCCATGGTCAATAATTTAAGTCCCTTGCATATACTCTCAACTCCAACTCACTTGATTCTCTCTTGCTTTGCTCCTTCGCTGACCAAAGCCCAGCTGAAATCCAGTTTTCTCTGCCTACTCCACACCTGCACCCTGACTGCTGAATGAGGCTGGAGGAAAACTTTCAAATTTGCTGACTCATCTTACTTTAAGTAATCATAAACTGCAAGTGGTCCCATAATTCTGCCTGGCAAACATACTATATTTTCCTAATCCACTTACTCTGACTTTCCTAAACAATTTTTTATTTTCTCCTGTCTCCTCAAATCTCAGAGACCTTTTCTTCCATCCTGATTGTTGGCTACTGATTTAGCTCCTTATTACACTGGAAGCAATCATCACTGACTCCACATACTTCCACCATATCTCCTTAACTTGTCTGCATCTGTACCCACATATTCTTTCTCTCTTGTTACATGTGGATGAATTGTCTGATTCCTATCTAATGTCAGCCCCTCCATATGTACACTAGGTCCCATCTCCTCTTTCCTAGTCAAGGACATTGCTTCAGTAATTCTCCTATCTCTCTTTTGTACCATCAGCTTTTTTCTAATATGTCTGTGTTTTTTTATTGCTATTATTTTTTTGAGAAAGGGTTTCACTCTGTCGCCCAGGCTGGAGTGCAGTGGTGTGATCATGGCTCAAGGCAGCCTCCACCTCCCAGGCTTAAGTGATCCTCCCACCTCAGCCTCCCAAGTAGCTGGGACTACAGTAGTGGTGGTGGTGCACGCCACCACAGCCAGCTAATACTTTTGTGTTTTTAGTAGAGATGCGGTTTCACCATGTTGACCAGGCTGGTCTCAAACTCCTGACCTCAAGTGATCCACCCGCCTCAGCCTCCCAAAGTGCTGGGATTATAGGTGTGAGCCACCACGCCCAGCCAGTCATTTTTTTTGAAATAATTTTCAAATGGCTTCCAGAATATCATGCTCTCCTGGTTTGTCTTCTACCTTGCTGGCCACTTCCACATCTTTTTGATGGTTCCTCCTCATCTCCTTGACCTCAAAATATTGAAGTGGACCAGAGTTTACTCCTTGGACTTCTTTTACATCCACAATCCTTTGATGGTCTCACCTAGTCTTTTTTTTTTCCCCCGGAGAGTCAGGGTTTTTCCATGTTGCCCAGGCTGGTCTTGAACTCCTGAGCTCAGGCAATCTGCCCATCTCAGCCTCCCAAAGTGCTGGGTGTGAGTCACCACACCTAGCATCTCACCCAGTTTTATGGCTTTAAGTACCATATACATGCTGATGACTCCAAATGTATATCTCAGCTTTGACTTTGCCTCTGAGCTTTGCCCCTGAATTCTAGTCCTATATATCCAACTATCTACTTGATACCTCCACTTGGCTGAGTTCCTGATAGTCAGCACCAAGCCTATTTCTTATGCTTTGTTCCTGGTATACTTTTTGCCTTGATTTCTAGTTTGAATTTGTCTGATAGGAAATAGCTACCTGGTTTGTTCCTGGTATGTGAGTGTGTGTTCATATTAGGATGAAATGTCTATTTACATCTTTTTTTTTTTTTTTTGAGACGGAGTCTCGCTCTGTCACCCAGGCTGGAGTGTAGTGACACAATCTCGGCTCACTGCAACCTCTACCTCCCGGGTTCAAGTGATTCTTCTGCCTCAGCCTCCTGAGTAGCTGCGATTACAGGCACCTGCTACCATGCTTGGCTAATTTTTGTATTTTTAGTAGAGACGGGGGTTTCACCATGTTGGTCAGGCTGGTCTCGAACTCCTGACTTCGTGATCCGCCCGCCTTGGCCTCCCAAAGTGCTGGGATTATTTACATCTTTTTACTTACAACTTGCCCATATACTTTCATTTTAAGGGTATCTCATAGTATAGAGATAGTGTATTGCTAGACCTCAATTTTTGAATCCAGTCTGAGATCCAACCTGAGTTTCTGCTTTCTTATTGATCAACATAATTGATTAATATTTATCATAATTTCAGTTATATTGGGACTTATTTTTGTTATTTATAAAGATTAGTAAGATTTAAAAATCTCTTAAGATTTCTTAAGAAAGAAAGATGATGGCCGGGCGCGGTGGCTCACGCCTGTAATCCCAGCACTTGGGGAGGCCGAGGCAGGAGGATCACCTGAGGTC
>NW_016810386.1:677004-689937 GCF_001698545.2 Rhinopithecus bieti
CAAATAATTTTTTTTTTTTTTGAGACGGAGTCTTGCTCTGTTGCCCAGGCTGGAGTGCAATGGGGCCATCTTGGTAGGTACACTGCAACCTCTGCCTCCCGGGTTCAAGTGATTCTCCTGCCTTAGCTTCCCAAGTAGCTGGGATTACAGGCATGCACCACCACACCTGGCTACTTTTTGTATTTTCAGTAGAGATGAGGTTTTGCCATGTTGACCAGGCTGGTCTTGAACTCTTGACCTCAGGTGATCCACCTGCCTCAGCCTCCCAAAGTGCTGGGATTACAGGTGTGAGCCACCGCACCCCACTGAAAGCATCCTGTAAATAACTGAAAACATTTTTAGGTTAGATTTAGATATCTAGTTAGGTAATAATTAAAATGCTAAATTTGCCTGTATTTTTAGAAGAAAACTCAAAAATTTTTCACATTTGGGAGGGCTACTTTGGGTCACCTCCCCAAGTTACCTAACGTGTGCTTCTAACTATATTATACATATAGTTGCAACACGTTAGAAATGCTGCTCCAGGCTGGGCATGGTGGCTCACACCTGTAATCCCAGCACTTTGGGAGGCCGAGGCGGGTGGATCACCTGAGGTCAGGAGTTCCAGACCAGCCTGACCAATACGATGAAACCCCGTCTCTACTAAAAATACAAAAATTAGCCAGGTGTGGTGGCATGCGCCTGTAATCCCAGCTACTCGGGAGGCTGAGACAGGAGAATCACTTGAACCTGGGAGGCAGAAGTCGCAGTGAGTCAAGATCGTGCCATTGCACTCCAGCCTGGGCAACAAGAGCAAAACTCCATCTCAAAAATACACACACACACACACACACACACACACACACACACACAAAACTACATTCTTAGATAAGACACCTTATCTTAGTAAAGATATCGATTCTCCCCAAATTAATCTATAAATTCAAATATATTAAATATATAGAAAATGTACTTTTTTAAAATCTTTTTTTCAGACAGACTGTCACTCTGTCACCCAGGCTGGAGTGCAGTGGTGTGATCTCGTCTCACTGCAACCTCTGCTTCCCAGGTTCAAGTGATTCTCCAGCCTTAGGCTCCTGAATAGCTGGGATTAGCGTATATTTAGTAGAGATGGGGTTTCATCATGTTGGCCAGGCCGGTCTCCAACTCCTGGCCTCCAGTGGTCAGCCCGCCTCAAAATCCCAAAGCGCTGGGATTACAGGTGTGAGCCAGAAAATGTTTTAAATGTTAAAATATTAGCTGGAACTTTTTCTAGCTCTGACAACCTCTTTCTAAAATGATTATGGAAAAGTAGTCAGTGAAAAGATAGTCAATTTTGAAAAAGGAGGTTAAAAGGGGGGTAAATAGGCCGGGTGTGGTGGCTCATGCCTGTAATCCCAGCACTTTGGGAGGCTGAGACAGGCGGATCATGAGGTCAGGAGTTCGAGACCAGCCTGGCCAACATGGTGACTCTACTGAAAATACAAAAATTAGCCGGGCATGGTGGTGTGTGCCTGTAATCCCAGCTACTCAGGAGGCTGAGGTTGCAGTGAACAGAGATCATGCCATTGCACTCCAGCCTGGGCAATAGAGTGAGGCTCTGTCTCAAAAACAACAACAGCAACAAAAATACAGGGGGGTAATAATAACAACTATTAAGACCTAACACACTATAGAAATTTGAAAAAACCCAGTGAGACAGACACAAGGACAAATAAACCAATGGAACAGATAGAAAGCTCTGGATAGATCCATGATACATAGAACTTCACATGAAAAAGGTGGCATCATAAAGGTGGCAAAGGCATGTTTATGACGAAAAGTCAGATTGTTTAGAAATTATGTTTATAGGCCAGGCACAGTGGCTCATGCCTGTAATCCCAGCACTTTGGGAGGCCAAGGCAGGTGGATCACCTGAGGTCAGGAGTTCAAAACCAGCCTGGCCAACATGGTAAAACCCCATATCTACTAAAAATACGAAAATTAGCTGGGTATGGCGGCTCACGCCTGTAATCCCAGCTACATGAGAGGCTGAGGCTGGAGGATCTGGGAGGCAGAGGTTGCAGTGAGCCAAGATCGTGCCACTGCACTCTAGCCTGGGTGATAGAGCATGATTCTGTTGCAAAAAAAAGAAAAAAAAAAAAAGGAAAAGAAATTATGTTGATAAAACTGGTTCATAATATGAAGAAAATTAAGTTAGAGCCTTACCTCACACTAAAGGTGAACTTCAGATGGATTAAAGATATAAAGAACACAGGCAGGCATGGTGGCTCACACCTGTAATCCCAGCAATTTGGGAGGCCGAGGCGGACAGATCACATGAGGTCAGGAATTGGAGACCAGCCTGGCCAACATGATGAAACCCTGTCTGTACTAAAAATACAAAAAATTAGCGGTGGCAGGTGCCTGTAATCCCAGCTACTCGGGAGGCTGAAGCAGGAGAATCACTCGAACCCAGGAGGCAGAGGTTGCAGTGAGCTGACATCGCGCCATTGCACTCCAGCCTGGGCAACATGAGTGAAACTCCATCTCAAAAAAAAAAAAAAGATATAAAGAAACAGGGTGGGCACAGTGGCGTGAGCCTGTAATCCCAGCACTTTGGGAGGCTGAAAGGGGAGGATCACTTGAACCCAGGAGTTTGAGACCAGTCTGGTAAATATGGTGAGACCCCATCTCCATTAAAAAGAAAAAAATTAAATAAAAAAAAAAACATATAAAAGAAAAACCACAAAGCTAATGGAAGATAATGAATTCTTATCCATGGGTAAAAAAGTATAATATGTTTATGACTTAGCATGAGGAAAGGTTTCTTAAACAAGGTACCAAAATACAAAATTTAAGGCTGAAAGTTAATGAATTATTTACCAGCATGGCAAATTTAAGAGGTGGTTAATACCAAATCTTAGCATGAATTTGGGAGGAGACTGACCTCTTGTGCACTGCAGAGGGAACTGTAAACTATCTTAATTGTTCTGGGAAATACTCTGGATATGCTCGGTAAAATTAAGAGTGTGTGTGTGCGTGTGAGTGTGTGTGTGCTCTGTCACCCCAAGATCCCATCTCCTGGGTATATGTCCTAGAAAAATTGTCATGTGGCTTACTACAGTAACACATACAAGTGTTTATCCAGCTCTCCCAAGATAGCAGGGAAGTGGAAACAACCCAGGTGTTTTTTTTGTTTGTTTGTTTGTTTTTTGAAACAGGGTCTTGCTCTGTCTCCCAGGCTGGAGTGCAGTGGCATAATTTCGGCTCACTGCAGCCTTGACCTCCTGGCGATCCTCCCACCTCAGCCTCTTGAATAGCTGGGACTACAGGCACGCATAAGCACACTCGGCTAATTTTTAAATTTTTTTTGTGGAGACAGTATTTCACCATGTTGCCCAGGCTGGTCTCAAAGTCCTGGGATCAAGTGATCCACCCACCTCGGCCTCCCAAAGTGCTGGGATTACAGGTGTGAGCCACCACATCTAGCCAGCCCAAGTGTTTTAACCACAGGAATGGGTACCTAAAATAGGTGGATGTAAACTGTGAGATAAATGTAACAACTAAAAGCAACAAACTAGATGTACATATGGAGCACAGACGTAAACATAAATGCTAAATGAAAACAGGCTAGGCGCGGTAGTTCATGCCTATAATCCCGGCACTTTGGGAGGCCGCTTGAGTCCAGGAGTTTGAGACCAGCCTGGATAACGTGGCGAGATCCTGTCTTTACCAAAAATAAAAAAATAAGCCGGACATGGTGGCACTCACCTGAAATCCCAGCTACTCGGCAGCCTGAGGTGAAAGGATCACTTGAGCCTGGGAGGAGGGGATTGCAGTCAGCCATGATTGTACCAATGCACTCCAGCCTGGGTGACAGAACAAAGCCCTGTCTTAAAAAAAAAAAAAAGAAGCTGCGTATGGTGGCTCATGCCTGTAATTCCAGCACTTTGGGAGGCCAAGGCGCGTGGATCACATGAGGTCAGGAGTTCAAGACCAGCCTGGCCAACGTGGTGAAACCCTGTCTCTACTAAAAATACAAACGTTAGCTGGGCGTGGTGGTGGGCGCCTGTAGTCCCAGCTACTCAGGAGGCTGAGGCAGGAGAATTGCTTGAACCTGGGAGGGCGAGGTTGCAGTGAGTCGAGACCACTCCACTCCACTCCAGCCTGGGTGGGAGAGAGAGACTCCATCTCAAAAAAAAAAAAAAAAAGAAAAGAAAAGAAAGGATATTTAAAGCACAATATTATTTATACTTATACATATTAAATAGAAAGGCTGGGTGTGGTGACTCACGCCTGTAATCCCACCACTTTGGGAAGCCAAGGCGGGCAGATCACCTGAGATCAGGAGTTCCTGGCCAACATGACGAAAACCCATCTCTACTAAAAACACAAAATTAGCTGGGCATGGTGGAGCACGCCTATAATCCCAGCTACTTGGGAGGCTGAGGCAGGAGAATGACTTGAATCTGGGAGGGGGAGGTAGCAGTGAGCCGAGATTGCGCCACTGCACTCCAGCCTGGGCAACAGAGTGAGACGACTCAGTTTAAAAAAAAAAAAAAGGAAATACACCTTCTGGGTTCCAGTGACTCTTCCCAATCCCCTCCTAAAACTATACAGAGCAAAAGGACAGCAAATAAAATTCCTACAGCAGATATCGAATACAGCAGAAAAAAAAAAAAAAAGCTACAATCCCCAATATACATACAAGTTGAAAAAAATACCCTGGAAACCAGCCTGAATCCCCACAAGTGTGTAGACATCACTGGAGCTGCTTGAAAGAGCAGGGAATATGGAGGGTTTTAAACATTAATGGAACCTGATAACATCAACAAGTTTCACTCCCAGAAAAAAGGTGCCCAACCCTTAGTGGGAACAGCCGAGAACTGGTCTGACACCTGGCATATCAGCACTGGCAACAGGAGTCATAAGGCTTGGAGAATTCATAGGAACAATAGTGCAGTCTTGCAAAAGTGTGTCGTTGGGGATAAAGAGGCACTTTGAAAAATAAAATAAATGTTCCTGCTAATAAGTATCCCACTGAAAAAAACACTAGGAAAATCAGAGGAAGTTGGGCTACAAGAAAGGCACACTATGATAACAGGAGAGGGAGCTCTTGAGTTAAAAAAAAAAAAACACAACAACAACAACAACAACCAGGAAATACCCTCAAAACACAGTCTCTTCAAAAGATCCATCTGTTAAAAGCTGTTCCAGGCCAGGTGCGGTAGCTCAAGCCTGTAATCCCAGCACTTTGGGAGGCACAGGTTGGGAGGATCACCTGAGGATGGGAGTTCTAAACTAGCCTGACCAACATGGAGAAACCCCATCTCTACTAAAAATACAAAATTAGCTGGGCATGATGGCACAAGCCTGTAATCCCAACTACTCTGGAGGCTGAGGCAGGAGAATCCCTTGAACCCGGGAGGCGGAGGTTGCAGTGAGTCAAGATCACGCCATTGCACTCCAGCCTGGGCAACAAGAGTGGAAGTCTGTCTCAAAAAAAAAAAAAAAAAAAGCTGGTCCAGAAAAATCCAGCATATTCAAATATGAGACCAGGCATGGTGGCATACACCTGTAATCCTAGCACTTTGGGAGGCCCAGGCAGGAGGATCACTTGGGAGGCCCAGGTGGGAGGATCACTTGAGGCCAGGAGTTTCAGACCAGCCTGGCCAACATGGTGAAACCCTGTCTCCACTAAAAATACAAAATTAGCCGAGAGTGGTGGCGGGTGCCTGTAATCCCAGCTACTTGGGAGGCTGAGGCAGGAGAATTGCCTGAACCCAAGAGATGGAGGTTGCAGTGAGCCAAGATTGCCACCACTGCACTCCAGCCTGGGCAACAGAACAAGACTGTCTCACAAATAAATAAATAATAAATAAACTCAAACATGAATAATAATCACAACCAAAATTCAGTATCCTGGCTGGGTGTGGTGGCTCATGCCTCTAATCCCAGTGCTTTGGGAGGCCGAGGCCAGTGGATCACCTGAGGTCAGGAGTTCGAGACCAGCCTGGCCAACATGTTGAAACTCCATCTCTACAAAAAAATACAAAGAAATCACCCTGGTGTGGCAGTGCACACCTGTAATCCCAGCTACTCAGGAGGCTGAGGCAGGAGAATCACTTGAACCTGGGAGGCGGAGGTTGCAGTGAGCCGAGATTGTGCCACTGCACTCCAGCCTGAGTGACAGAGCAAGACTCTGTCTCAAAAAAACAAACAAGCAAGACAAACAAAAACATTCAGTATCCATACAAAGTTACTATAAGAACAAAACCCCACAGAAACAAGAATCACAAGTTATGACAGATGAAACTGTACCATAAAAAAATACTATCCCAAAGCAGAAACCAAAACTAAACTACAGGATACATAAGTGTAGTGGATGCTATGGTATGTTCCCTAAATACCCACTTCAGGACTGGAGCACTCATACTTCAAGTTGCCAGTAATGGTGGCTAAATCCTTGTCTGTGACTCCAAGAGAATCCCTTCACCCAAGGCAACACCCTCTCACGAAGATCCACCTGCATGTAGTGACAGGTCCATGCCAAGATATAGAAGCCCTTGCCTCAGGGTGAGACAACTCTGAAGGGCGATTCTGACTTGAAAGCTCCCCATGGATTGGCTGAGACCTTTGTTGCAACTGCGTCATGGTCAGTGGTGTGCTGGAACTGGCTCCTACTGGCCTGTGAGAGCCAATTGTTGCAGTTTTAGGAATTCTGCAAGCAGGTTGTTAAACACAGCCACTATTAAAACTTCAATTACATATATTTAAAACTAAATAATATTAAAAACCAAGGTAATAAACACTCAATATGCATTGCTTTCTGATTATTTTACTACATGCACTATTATCTATTCTTTAGAGATTACCTATAATATATCTGAATGGGTGCTACTGTGCATTTTAATTTTATTTATTTATTTATTTATTCTGCTTCGTTGCCCAGGATGGAGTGCAGTGGCACAATCATGGCTCGCTGCAATCCCCTCCACCCAGGCTCAAGCGATCCTCCCACCTCAGGCTCCCAGGTAGCTGGGACTACAGGCAGGCACTACCTTGCCCGGCTAATTATTTTATTTTATTTTTTAAATTTTATTTATTTATTTTTTGAGATGGAGTCTTACTCTGATGCCCAGGCTGGAATGCAGTGGCGCAATCTAGGCTCACTGCAACCTCTGCCTCCCAGGTTCAAGTGATTCTCCTGTCTCAGCCTCCCAAGTAGCTAGGATTACAGACTTGCACCATCATGCCCAGGTAATGTTTGTATTTTTAGTAGAGAAGGGGTTTCACCATGTTGGCCAGGCTGGTCTCAAACTCCTGACCTCAAGTGATCTGCCTGCCTCGGCCTCCCAAAATGCTGGGATTACAGGCACAAGCCAGGCCAAATTTTTTTATTTTTTGTAGAGAGAGAGGGTCTTGCCATGTTGCTCAGGCAGGTCTGAAACTCCTGAGCTCAACTGATCCACCTGCCTTGGCCTCCCAAAGTGCTGGGATTAGCTACTATGCATTTCTTTCCAGCTCCATGTTCAGTAACATCATGTTGCTAACTTTCAGTTAGCCATGATAGAAATATTTACACACTGACTGGGCGAGGTCGCTCATGCCTGTAATCCCAGCCCTTTGGGAGGCCGAGGTGTGTGGAGGTCCTGAGGTCAGGAGTTCGAGATCAGCCTGGTCAACATGGTAAAACCCTGTCTCTACTAAAGATACAAAAAAATTAGCTGGGCGTGGTGGCAGGCGCCTGTATGGAGGCAGAGGCAGGAGAATCGCTTGAACCCGGGGGACAGAGGTTGCAGTGAGCCAAGATCGTGCCACTTCACTCTAGCCTGGGCAAAAGAGTGAAATGCTGTCTCAAAAAAAAAAAAAAAAAAAAAAGACAGACATATTTACACACTGGAAATTGTCAGATGTTACAAATCGAAGCTTTCCTCTCCCAAGAGCCAGTTGTTAACTATTTACTAGCACATCACTGATTATGGTTCAGCTGTTCCTCTTGTCCAATCCTCCTTCTTTCACTTTGTCACAACTGTCGATTCCAAGGGTGCTCACCAATATTCATGTGTACACATCTCTGTCTTAGAGTCTGCGTCTCAGAGAATGTGACCTAAATCAACAAAAAGAATAGTAAGGGCCAAATATATAATTTGAGATATAGAGTTTGGGAATAAGAAAGGCCAAGAAAAATTAGAGAGATTAAAAAAATTTAAAACAAAATAAAATGATCAAACCAGATCCAACATACATATTTCTGGATGCCATGAAGAAGAAAACAAAAGTAATGGAATACAATTAATATTTACAACTATAATCCAATTAACACTTTGGGTGGAGGTGTGAGAAGACATGAATCTACATATTGGAAGAGGAAACCATGTACCAAATTAAATAAACCCAAATTGGTTAACTTTAAGATATATCCTATAAAATTATTATTCTTTAGTCCTTTATTTTTTTAAAGACAGGGTCTTGCTCTGTTGCCCAGGTTACAGTGCAGTGGCACAATCACGGCTCACTGCTGCCTCAACCTTCCAGGCTGAAGCGATTCTCCTACCTCAGCCTCCTAAGTAGCTGGGACCACAGGTGCATGCCACCGTGCCTGGCTAATTTTTTTTTTGAGATGGAGTCTTGCTCTGTCACCCAGGCTGCAGTGCAGTGGTGCAATCTCACCTCACTTCAACCTCTGCCTCCCGGTTCAAGCAATTCTCTGCCTCAGCCTCCTGAGTACCTGGGACTACAGGCACCTGCCACCACACCTGACTAATTTTTGTATTTTTAGGAGAGATAGGGTTTCACCATTATTGGCCAGGCTGGTCTTGAACTCCTGACCTCAAGTGATCCACCCACCTCAGCCTCCCAAAGTGCTGGGATTACAGGCCTGAGCCACTGGCCCCGCCTTGGTAATTTTTTTTTTTTTTTTTTTTTTTTTTTAAGTCAGGGTCTCACTCTGTTGCTCAGGCTGGAGTGCAGTGGTTGATCAGAGCTCACTGCAACCTCAAACTCCTGGGCTCAAGCCATCCTTCTGCCTCAGCCTCCCAACTAACTGGGACTACAGGCACAGGCCACCACACCCGGCTAATATTTTTTATTTTTACTCTTGCTATGTTGCCGAGGTTAGTCTTGAACTCCTGGGCTAAAGCAATCCTCCCACTTCAGTCTCTCAATGCTGGAATTACGGGCATGAGCCACAGCACTTGGCCTAATTTTTAAATTTTCTGTAGAAACAGGGTCTTCTTATGTTGCCCAGGCTGGTCTCAACCTGGGCTCAAGCGATCCTCCTGCTCCAGCTTCCCAAAGTGCTGTGATGATAGGCATGAGCCACCACACCTGGCCAACTATTACACTTTAATACAAAGAAAAAAAATTACCTGTGCTTCCTGGCAAAAAGATCAAGTTACTTTTAAGGATATCAAACCAGTTTGTCATCAGAGCTCTCAATAATATTCAAAGCCAGAAAATAGTAAAGCAACATCTACAATTGAATCAAGGGAAAATGTGCTCCAGGGATTCTAAATGCCAACAAACTGTCCTACAAGTAGCAAGGCTATAGAAAAAAGTCTTCAGTATGCTAAACAGCAGGGACTATTATACTCATTAGTCCTTCATGCAAACAAACTACACCCAACTAAGAAAGGACTGAGAAAACTTCAGCAAAGAGACTGATGGCGAGTGTTGCATATATTTAGCTGAATATCCAAGACTAAAACACAAGTGGAGGTATGAATAGTGATGGAGTTCAGAACACTCCACCTCTTGGCATTTGAGAAAATAGTAGAAACAAGATCACTCTCACTTTTCTCTCACCCTTCTCCCCAGAAGCAGGTCACAAAACGCTCATGTGAGAGGTACCCTCCTTCCCTCCCTACGCCCAGAGGAAGGGAACATCCTTATTTCTGAGGACAGAGGGACATAGGAGAGAATCTGAACAAACTGACCTTGCTGAGTTCCTCTGAGTTTTTTCCCATTAGTTCATACCCCTTTCTCCTCCAATCATATTTCCCCTTGACTGTTCATATTTCATCATACTAAGCATAAAACTTACAACTTGGCCTGTTTCTTTGGGTCTTCATTTCTGAAGCCTCCTGTGTCATGTAAAAACTTGTGAGATAAATTTCCTTGCCTTTCTCTTGTTAATCTGGCTTTTGTTATAGGGATCTCAGCCACATACCCAGTGACAGGTGAGAAAATAAATCTTTCTTCCCCTGCAATTGTATATAAATTTTATATGCTCTGACAATTTAGTAATTAAACAAAACAAAACAAAAAGAGAGAGAGAGAGAGAGAGAAAAGGGTATAGGCTCGATGCGGTGGCTCACACCTGTAATCCCAGCACTTTGGGAGCCTGAGGCGGGTGGATCACCTGAAGTCAGGAGGTCAAGACCAGCCTGATCAACAAGGTGAAACCCCGCCTCTACTAAAAATACAAAAATAATTGGCTGGGCATGGTGGCAGGCGCCTGTAATCCCAGCTACTCTGGAGGCTGAGGCGGAGAATTGCTTGAACCCGGGAGGCAGAGGTTGCAGTGAGCTGAGATAGCGTTGTTGCACTCCAGCCTGGGCAACAAGAGTGAAGCTCCATCTCAAAAAAAAAAAGAAAAAGAAAAAAAAGTAAGTCCATAAACCCCACCCATGTTCGAGGGGAGTGACATCTCACATTTTATAGGGAGAAGTATCAAAAAATTTGTGGGCTTTTTTTTTTTTTTTTTTGGTATACAGGCGCCTGCCAGCACGCCCAGCTAATTTTTGTATTTTTAGTAGAGATGGGGTTTTGCCATGTTGGCCAGGCTGGTCTCAAACTCTTGACCTCAGGTGATGTTCCCACCTCAGCCTCCCAAAGTACTGGGATTACAGGCATGAGCCACTGTGTCCGGCAACACTAGTTTGTTAAATCACTGAAATACTTTTATACCAGTGCCTGTTAACTTTTTGAGTCTTGTTTCCACAGTAGTCACTCAACAAATGTAGAAAGGGAAGGAAGGGAATATTAAAAAGTTGTAGCAAGAAATACACAAAACTACATTTGGTCCGCATGACTCATTAATGGGAATGCTCCAAAATTATTTGACTCATTTGGAAGGTAAAGTTCCAAATGAGGATAGTGTAGTTTTCAGATTTGGACCTCATCCTGCGTGGGCTCAAAAGGGCTTTGCCTTTATCAAAAGCCTCAGGCAGAAGACAGAACAAGAGGATAAGTATAAAGTCTTTCTTGCAAGTATGTGGTGATTATCTCCAACTAGGATGAAAGCTACTTAGAGAAGACAATATCGGGGCCAGGCACGGTGGCTCACACCTGTAATCCCAGCAGTCTGGGAGGCCAAGGTGGTTCGATCACGGGGTCAGGAGATCGAGACCATCCTGGCTAACACGGTAAAACCCCGTCTCCACTAAAAAATACAAAAAAATTAGCCGGGTGTGGTGGCGGGCACCTGTAGTCCCAGTTACTCAAGAGGCTGAGGCAGGAGAATGGCGTGAACCCAGGAGGCAGAGCTTGCAGTGAGCTGAGATCGCACCACTGCACTCCAGCCTGGGCGCACCACTGCACTCCAGCCCGGACGACAGAGCAAAACTCTGTTTCAAAAAAAAAGGAAGACGATAGTTTTTCTTCTTTTATCTACTTTAGCTACTCAATAAATGAACTGCCTGGCCGGGCGTGGTGGCTCATGCCTGTAATCCCAACACTTTGGGAGGCCAAGGTAGGTGAATCACTTGAAGTCAAGAGTTCGAGACCAGCCTGGCCAACACAGTGAAACCATCTCTACTAAAGATACAAAAATCAGCTTGGTGTGGTGGTACATGCCTGTAATCCCAGCTACTCAGGAAGCTGAGGCAGGAGAATTGCTTGAATCTGGGAGACGGAGGTTGCAGTGAGCCGAGATCACACCACTCTGTCTCAAAAAAAAAAAAAAAAAAAGAACTGCCTAACAGAAAGATTTTTAAAATATGGTCAGCCTTTATTTCAATTTATAATTACAAGAGTGCTGAAACCAAAGCGTTGGCTTCCAATTCTGCTATGTAAATGAACTAATTAGAGTTCATAGTTTTAATTCTTTTTCCAGACAGGGTCTGACGGTCACCAGGCCAGACTGCAATGGTGGCGTGACTTCAGCTCACTGCAACCTCCATATTCTAGTCTCAAATGATCCTTCTGCCTCAGCTTCCTAAGTAGCTGGGACTACAGGTATGTGTCACCATGCCTGGATACTTTTTGCATTTTTTTGTAGAGTCGGGGTTTTGCTATGTGCCCACGCTGGTCTCAAACTCCTGGATTCAAGCAATCCACCTGCGTCAAGCTCCCAACGAGCTGGGATTACAGGTGTAAGCCACCACGCCCGGCCATGGTTCTAATTCTATTCACCTGCCATACAAAAACCCAGGTTTAGCAGCTCCTGACATTGTCCAATAATTATAAAAACAAAACAATCAAGCAACCCTAAAGCACAATACTGTATTTCCCTAATAAATCTAATGAAAAAAATCTCCCAATGAAAGGAGATAAACTGAACACATCTGGGACTCCTTTCAGGATAAAGAATCTGTGGATGACTCTTGTAGAACCAGTTCCCAGAGCTCAATTATCATGAACTTCCATCACATTTAAACGATTGGAATAAACAGTTTACTTTCCAGATGAGGTCAGTTCCCACAAGGATGTGGCCTGGATGAGACTGCTGATCTTTTCTCACTCCTTGGGAAGGCATTGTACATATTCATTCCAAAGCAGCCTTTTTTCTTTCTTTCTTTCTTTCTTTCTTTCTTTCTTTCTTTCTTTCTTCCTTCCTTCCTTCCTTCCTTCCTTCCTTCCTTCCTTCCCTTTCTTTCTTTCCTTCCTTCCTTTCTTTCTTTTTCTTTCTTTCTTTCTTTCTTTCCTTCCTTCCTTCCTTCCTCTCTCCCTCCCTCCCTCCCTGCTTTCCTCCCTCCCTGCTTTCCTCCCTCCTTCCCTTTCTCTCTCTCTCTCTCTCTCTTTCTCTTT
>NW_016810386.1:692051-694060 GCF_001698545.2 Rhinopithecus bieti
TGTGTGTATATACATATATATAAAATAAAATAAAAATAAAAATATATACTTTTTTTTAAACTCCAAATCCTTGTATACACTGCTTTGTGGTGCTGTGTATATTAGGACTTTACTATATCAGGAATTTATTTTGATGTGAGATAGAGATGATATTTTCTATTTTTCCATACGAATAGCCTATTTTCTCAACACTCTTTTACTTATTTATTTATTTAGAAACAGAGTCTCACTGTGTCACCCAGGCTGGAGTGCAGTGGCACGATCTCAGCTGACTGCAACCTCCACCTCCCAGGTTCAAGCTATCCTCCCGCCTTAGCCACCCAGGTAACTAGGATTACAGGCACCCGCCTCCACTCCTGGCTAATTTTTTGTATTTTTAGTAGGGACTGGGTTTCAACATGTTGGCCAGGCTGGTCTCGAACTCCTGGCCTCAAGTGATCTCCTCACCTCAGCCTCCCAAAGTGCTAGGATTATAAGCGTGAGCCACTGCACCTAGAGCAATCTCGGTTCACTGCAACCTCCACCTCCTAGGTTCTAAGAATTCTCCTGCCTCAGCCTCCTGAGTAGCTAGGATTACAGGCGCACACCACCACGCCTGGCTAACTTTGTACTTTTAGTAGAGATGGGGTTTTACCATGTTGGCCAGGCTGGTCTCTAACTCTTACCTCAAGTGATCTGCCCACCTCGACCTCCCAAAGTACTGGGATTACAGGCGTGAGCCACCATGCCCGGCCTTGTATGTTGATCTTAAACCCAGCCTTTTTTTTGTTTTGTTTTGTTTTTTAAGATGGAGTCTCGCTCTTGTCGCCTAGGCTGGAGTGCAATGGGGCAATTTCAGCTCACTGCAACCTCCACCTCCTGGGTTCAAGCAATTCTCCTGCCTCGGCCTCCCAAGTAGCTGGGATTACAGGTGCCTGCCACCACGGCCAGCTAATTTTGTATTTTTAGTAGAGACAGGGTTTCACCATGTTGGTCAGGCTGGTCTCGAACTCCTGACCTCAGGTGATCCACCTGCCTTGGTCTCCCAAAGTCCTGAGATTACAGGCGTGAGCCACTGCGCCTGGCCTTGTATATTGATCTTAAACTCAGCCTCCTTGTTAAGTGCAATTACTATTTCTAATAATTTATGGTTATATAATTTGGAGCTTTCCACAAAAACAAGCATATTCTCTGTCAGTGTTTCTTCCTTTTTAGTTCTTATATCTCTTATTTCTTTGTATTGACTTACTGCCCTGTCTAGAATTTCCTGTAAAATGCTGATAGAAGTGGTAATTATAGTGAACATCCCTATATTTTCCTAGTTTTAGATAGAATTTTCTAAAGTTTAATGTTATGAATGATGTTCAATTTAAGTTTTTCGTAGATTCCCCTTAACAAATTAGGAAATTTTCCTTTTTAGTTTGCTAAGAGCTTTTATCATGAATGAGTGCTAAATTCAAATGCTTGTTCTACATCTTTAAAGATGATGATACTCCCATGTGTTAATAGGTAAATTAACATTGATACTTTTTTGATTTTTGTTTTTTAATGTGAAACCACTCTTACATCCTGGATAAATCCACCTAGATCAGGCATGCATATTATCTATTTAATATACTGCTTGATTCAGTTTACTATTTATTTATTTATTTTTATTTTCAAGCACACTCACCATAACAATTTATTTAGAATTGATGTATCTATGATGAGTGAAATTGGCCTTTCATTTTCTTTTTCTCCCTGTTTGGTTTTGGTTTCAAGTTATCACAACTTTATAGAAAGAGCTGGAGAATATTTCTACTTTTTCTCTTCCAGAAAAGTTTATATAAGATTTAAATAATCTGATCTTTGAAAACCTGAACGAACACCTAAATAAAGTCAGGTGCTTTAACTGCAAACAAAATTTCTTTTAATGTTGCTTTCAGTAACATATAGCAAAATATCCTTTTAAAAATGGCTTAATTAATGAAGACATTTAATTATTTCCCTAACAAGAAGTCTCTCCAGAAACAGTATTTTTTTTTTTTTTT
>NW_016810386.1:698108-702336 GCF_001698545.2 Rhinopithecus bieti
TCACGCCTGTAATTCCAGTACTTTGGGAGGCTGAGGCGGGTGGATCCACCTGAGGTCAGGAGTTCAAGACCAGCCTGACCAACATGGAGAAACTCCATCTCTACTAAAAATACAAAATTAGCTGGGTGTGGTGGCACATGCCTGTATTCCCAGCTACTAGGGAGGCTGAGGCAGGAGAATCCCTTGAACCCGGGAGGTGGAGGTTGCAGTGAGCTGAGATTGCGCTATTGCGCCAGCCTGAGCAACAAGAGTGAAACTCCATCTGAAAAAAAGAAAGAAAGAAAGAAAAATTAAGAAATAAGCTCCAGGCCGGGCGCAGTGGCTCAAGCCTGTAATCCCAGCACTTTGGGAGGCCGAGACGGGCGGATCACGAGGTCAGGAGATGGAGACCATCCTGGCTAACACAGTGAAACCCCGTCTCTACTAAAAAAATACAGGTGAGGTGGCAGGCGCCTGTAGTCCCAGCTACTCGGGAGGCTGAGGCAGGAGAATGGTGTAAACCCGGGAGGCGGAGCTTGCAGTGAGCTGAGATCTGGCCACTGCACTCCAGCCTGGGCGACAGAGCGAGACTCCGTCTCAAAAAAAAAAAAAAGAAATAAGCTCTAGACTGGGAGAAAACACTTTCAAAGCATGTATCTGATAAAAGACTTGTATCCAGATTATATGGACAATATTTACAACTCTATAATAAGACAAATAACCCAATTAATAAATGGGCAAAAAATTGAACAAAAACTCCACTAAATAAAATATAGAAAAAGCAAATAAGCATATGAAAGGATGTACATCATTGGTTATTTGTGAAATGCAAATTAACCACAATGAGATATCATGGCACCCAATAGAATGGCTGAAACTTAAAAGACCAGCAATATCAAGTACAGTGGAGGATGGGGAACAACTAGAACTCTCATGCATTGCTGGCAGGAATGCAACATAGTACACCACCTTTGGAAAAATTTGGTAGTATTTTAAAAAGTTAAATGTACATTCCTATACAACCCAGCAATCCCACTCCTAAGTAGTTATCCAAGAGAAATAAAAACACACGTCCATATGAAGACTGTTATGTAAATGTTCACAGCAGCTTTATTAATAAATAGCATAAAACTAGAAACAACACAAATGTCCATTAACTGGTGAATCGGTAAATTGCGATATGTACCTATAATGGAATATATTACTTGGCATTAAAAAGGGATGGGCCGGGCGCGGTGGCTCAAGCCTGTAATCCCAGCACTTTGGGAGGCCGAGACGGGCGGATCACAAGATCAGGAGATCGAGACCATCCTGGCGAACACGGTGAAACCCCGTCTCTACTAAAAAATACAAAATCTAGCCGGGCGAGGTGGTGGGCGCCTGTAGTCCCAGCTACTCGGGAGGCTGAGGCAGGAGAATGGCGTGAACCCAGGAGGCGGATCTTGCAGTGAGCTGAGATCTGGCCAGTGCACTCCAGCCTGGGTGACAGAGCGAGACTCCGTCTCAAAAAAAAAAAAAAAAAAAAAAAAAAGGGATGAACTGGCTGAGCGTGGTGGCTCATGCCTATAATCTCAGTGCCTTGGGAGGCCAGGCAGGATCACTTGAGCCCAGAAATTCAAGACAGCCTGGGCAACATTCTGATATCCCATCTCTACAAAAATAAAAAAATTAACTGGGGCTGGGCACGGTGGCTCATGCCTGTAATCCCTGCACTTTGGGAGGCCGAGGCAGATGGATCACCTGAGGTCAGGAGTTCCAGACCAGCCTGGCCAACATGGCAAAACCCAGTCTCTACTAAAAATACAAAAATTAGCCGGGCGTGGTGGCGCACTCTTGTAATCCCAGCTACTCAGGAGGCTGAGGCAGGAGAATTACTTGAATCTGGGAGGTGGAGGTTGCAGTGAGCTGAGAGCCTTTGCACTCCAGCATGGAAGACAATCAAAATTCTGTCTCAAAAAAAGAAAGAAAGAAAGAAAGAAATTACTTGTGAGTATTGTTAAAATATAGNTCTCTTTCTTTCTCTTTCTTTCTTTCTTTCTTTCTTTCTTTCTTTCTTTCTTTCTTTCTTTCTTTCCTTCTTTCCTTCCTTCCTTCCTTCCTTCCTTCCTTCCTTCCTTCCTTCCTTCTTTCCTTCTTTCTTTCTTTCTTTCTTTCTTTTCTTTCTTCACTCTTGTTGTCCAGGCTGGAATGCAAAGGCTCAATCTTGGCTCACTACAGCCTCTACCTACCAGGTTCAAGTGATTCTCCTGCCTCAACCTTTTGAGTAGCTGGGATTACAGGCACATGCTACCATGCCTGGCTACTTTTTGTATTTTTAGTAGAGACAGAGTTTCCCCATGTTGGCCAGGCTGGTTTCAGACTTCTGACCTCGGGTGATCTGACCACCTCGGCCTCCCAAAGTGCTGGGATTACAGGTGTGAGCCACCGTGCCCGGCTGCCAACATTCTTTAATATGGTTCAGTGTTCCACATAGTCTTCTTACCCGATAGACCTAGCTCTGTGGTGGTCTTTTAATGTTAGGATCTGGAAAATGTTGACGATGTTTTTGATAACTACAATAACTAAAACTTTTAGTTATTTTCACTCTACTTTTCCCAGTTTCTTTACCAAGATAGAATATTTTGAAGCATGGTGGTGCATCACTGGAGTCCCAGCTACTCGGGAGTCTGAAGGGGGAGGATTGCTTGAGCCCAGCATGTTGAGGCTGCAGTGGGGCATGATTGTGCCATAGCACTCCAGCCTGGGTGACAGAGCACAGTCTCATTTAAAAAATAAATAAATATAAAATTGTATATTTAAGGGCCAATTTAAAACACATATGACATAATAGAGTAACAAGTCTGTTGTCTCCTACAGAGTATAGTCTTAGGTAAGTCATCTAACCTCTCTTTGTTTCAATTTTCCAATTTCTAAAATGGCGACAGTAATATTTAATCGGCATTATCAGGTTACATTAAGCAATTAATGATTTAATGTTGGCTGAGCTCATTTCAACAAAATCTACAGAACTCAGAGCATATGTTCTAGTACAGGGTTTGGCAACCTGTAGCTTGTGAGTCAGTCTGGCCCATGACCTATTTTGTGTGGCCCACAAGCTAAAATAGATTTTATGCTTTTAAAGGATTGTAAACTGAAAAGAGAAGGTAGAAGAGTAGAAAAAGAAAAGAAGAGGCCAGGCACCGTGGCTCACATCTGTAATCTCAGCATTTTGGTGAGGCCGAGGTGGACGGATCATGAGGTCAGGAGATCAAGACTGTCCTTGCTAACACCGTGAAACCCCGTCTCTACTAAAAAACACCAAAAAATTAGCCGGGCGTGGTGGCGGGCGCCTGTAGTCCCAGTTACTCGGGAGGCTGAGGCAGGAGAATGGCATGAACTTGCAGTGAGCCAAGATGGTGCCACTGCAGCCTGGGCAACAGAGCAAGACTCTGACTCAAAAAAAAAAAAAAAAAGGAATAGTAGGGGGTGTACAGACACTGTATGTGGCCATAAGAGTCTAAAATACTTAACAACTGGCCCATTACAGAAATAATTTGCTGACCCTTGTTCTCGTGGATTCAGCTATCATGAAAACATTTTTAGAAATAATATTTTCAATAAATATAAATCAAAAGTATACATTCCAAAACTATATTATGGGTAGTTAAAGGAGAAAAAAAAAAAAAGAATCAGGAAATTGCATTAGAAACCATTCATTTGGGCAGGGTGCAATGGCTCATGCCTGTAACCCCAGCACTTTGGGAGGCCAAGGCAGGTAGATCACCTGAGGTTGGGAGTTTAAGAACAGCCTGACCAACGTGGAAAAACCCCGTCTCTACTAAAAACACAAAATCAGTGGGGCATGGTGGCGCATGCCTGTAATCCCAGCTACTTGAGAGGCTGAGGCAGTAGAATCACTTGAACTGTAGAGGCGGAGGTTGCAGTGAGCCGAGATCGCGCCATTGCACTCCAGCCTGGGCAACAAGAGCGACACTCCATCTCAAAAAAAATGTGTGTGTTGGCCGGGCGCGGTGGCTCAAGCCTGTGATCCCTGCACTTTGGGAGGCCGAGACGGGCGGATCACGAGGTCAGGAGATCGAGACCATCCTGGCTAACCCGGTGAAACCCCGTCTCTACTAAAAAATACAAAAAACTAGCCCGGCGAGGTGGCAGGCTTCTGTAGTCCCAGCTACTCGGGAGGCTGAGGCAGGAGAATGGCGTGAACCCGGGAGGCGGAGCTTGCAGTGAGCTGAGATCCGGCCACTGCACT
>NW_016810386.1:704079-722940 GCF_001698545.2 Rhinopithecus bieti
ATCACAACTTTATAGAAAGAGCTGGAGAATATTTCTACTTTTTCTCTTCCAGAAAAGTTTATATAAGATTTAAATAATCTGATCTTTGAAAACCTGAACGAACACCTAAATAAAGTCAGGTGCTTTAACTGCAAACAAAATTTCTTTTAATGTTGCTTTCAGTAACATATAGCAAAATATCCTTTTAAAAATGGCTTAATTAATGAAGACATTTAATTATTTCCCTAACAAGAAGTCTCTCCAGAAACAGTATTTTTTTTTTTTTTGAGACGGAGTCTCGCTGTGTCGCCCAGGCTGGAGTGCAGTGGCCGGATCTCAGCTCACTGCAAGCTCCGCCTCCCGGGTTTACACCATTCTCCTGCCTCAGCCTCCCAAGTAGCTGGGACTACAGGCGGCCGCCACCTCGCCTGGCTAGTTTTTTGTATTTTTTAGTAGAGACTGGGTTTCACTGTGTTAGCCAGGACGGTCTCAATCTCCTGACCTCGTGATCCGCCCGTCTCGGCCTCCCAAAGTGCTGGGATTACAGGCTTGAGCCACCGCGCCCGGCCCAGAAACAGTATTAACATCTGAGTATTCTTCTACTCCCAGTAGTGCAGCACCTGCATGACACTGTAACAGAAAGTGTAAAAAAGTTTATACTACACATCTGAGCAGGCTCAAATTTGTGCCCATAAAGAAAGAGCTTTTGGAAATCAATCAATCAACGAAATATTATCTATTTATTTACTTCTATTTTTTGAGACAGGGTCTTGTTCTGTCGCCCAGGCTGGAGTGCAGTGGCATAATCACGCCTCACTGCAGCCTGGACCTGCCCGGCTCAATCTATCCTCCTACCTCAGCCTTCTGAGTAACTAGGACTACAGGTGTGCATCACCACACTCAGCTAATTTTTGTATTTTTTATAGAAATGGGGTTTCGCCATGTTGTCAAGGCTGGTCTCGAACACCTGGGTTCAAGCAATCCACCTGCTTCAGCCTCCCAAAGTGCTGGGATTACAGGCATGAGCCACCAGGCTTGGCCAATAAAATATTGTTAGGTGTTACAGTGTAAGGTGGATGTACATACATACAAATGAATATATTTTATTTATATAGAATCAGAGAAAAAGTTCTGTGCATTTTTATGCTTGAAATAGACCCAATGCACTACAGGACAAAATCTTTGTACATGCAAAAAAAAAAAAAACAGAATTAGGGGCCCGGTGCAGTGGCTCATGCCTGTAATCCCAGCACTTTGGGAGGCCAAGGCGGGTGGTGGGGGGATCGAATTCAGGAGTTCGAGACCCGCCTGACCAACATGGTGAAACCCCGTCTCTATAAAAATACAGAAAAAGTTAGCCGAGGTGGGTGCCTGTAATCCCAGCTACTCGAGAGGCTGAGGTGGGAGAATCGCTTGAACCCGGGAAGCGGAGGTTGCAGTGAGCCAAGATCATGCCATTTGCACTCCAGCCTGGGCAACAGAGTGAGACTCCATCTCAAAACAAAACAAAACAAAATTAAAAACAGAATTAGGAACTTTAAGTTCTAACACTAGCTTGCCTTCCTTGAAACTGAGGTATAAGGCCCAAATATTGTACTTTTATATTCTTAGGACATAAACAGTATGTAGTATATAGTGCATAAACAGTATATAAAAGTCTAATCTTCATTTTGTTCTTCATTAAAATGAGAATAGTGATACAGATATAACTATAAATTAGTACGATCAGTCCATTTGAGATTATGTTATGTTTTGGCCAATATTCTGAAAATAAAAATTGACAATTATTCTGTATAATCCCTAAAGTACATTAAGATATTTGCACACATAACTGAGAATCTGTTATTTGCTAATATGGATGTGGAGAGCTTCCCAATAAATAGCTAGGGCATTTGGAAAATGTTTTTTCTGCTTTTTGGAATAAAATTAATTGTTAAATGTCAGGTGTGCTGGGGAGACAGGAGGAACAACCAGAAACAAATTAGGCAGTACCACTGTCTGTTTCACAGGATAAGGGTGGGAGGAGGTGAAGAGAGCCCAAATCTGGTAATTTAAGGTGATAGACACTAATAACAAGGGTCTTTGAATTTAAAAGCTGCAGCAAGAAAGGACATAATTAAATTACATGAGGACAAAGAAGGACAGAGAAAGACTAAAAGGTGCTCTCAGGTGAGCCTTCCACTACAGCTGGGTACTGTTCTCAAAGAGTTCCCTAGAGAGTCTTCTACCATCAAGTGACATTTGAGGTATTAAACATGTGCGATGGGATTGGACACCTTGAGCATATGATCCTTAAGGGGCTGACAGTGCACACTTCCTGCTGAACTAGTTTCTTATCCTAGAGTCTGATCCCTGAGCTCAGGTGTTCTCCTGTCCTCCGGTACTTTTCAAATTTCTATCATTCTGTTACTAAAAAAGAATGAGGAAGAACCAGAGATCAACTTCTGCTGTGGGCTATGCAATTTACCTCCAGAAAACTTCTAAGCCTGGGAGAAGTGAAAAAGGGATCAGTATTTACTGAGTGTGTACTCTAGGTCAAGCAGAATACTAGATGTCATTTAATTTATTCCTCATGATAACACAGCCAGCCAAGTGTTACTACTGCAAGGGAAGAAGCTGAGGCTTAGAGAAGCTAAGAAACTTGCCCCTTGACTCATAATAAGTCAAAGAGAATGCAAATTAATTCTGACTCCAAAGCTTATGCTTATTCCACCAGGATAAGGGATCCCTGACAATAAGTGTTTATGCCTGGATGTTTCTCTCCCTTTTAGTAATGCATTTGTAACATTTCCACAACAGAAGGACTTTTTACTGAAACAATTTAACATTCTGAGCTGGGCACCATGGCTCATACCTGTAATCCCAGCACTTGGGGAGGCTGAAGCCAGAGGATCACTTGAGGTCGGAGTTCCAGACTAGCCTGACCAACATGGTGAAACCCTGTCTCTACTAAAAATACAAAAATTAATCAGGCATGGTGGTGCATGCCTGTAATCCCAGCTACTCCGGAGGCTGAGGCAGGAGGATCACTTGAACCTGGGAGGCGGAGGTTGCAGTGAGCCGAGATCGCACCAGTGCACTCCAGCCTGGGCGACAGAGCAAGACTCCATCTCAAAAAAAAAAAAAAAGATATGCATACTCAGAATCTGACAAAATCCCCAAAGGTTTATGAAATACAGGAATATTAGTGTACATGTGTTTAACATCCTAAAAGAGTGAAAGGAAGTACACTAATCCTGCCAACAATAGGTTTTTTAAAAAGGAAAATCACTTCCTTCTTCATTTATTAGAATTGCTTGGAAGCAGAAGTCAGGAAATCTCCTTCCTGGATTTGTGGTATTTATGTGGCTAACTGTTGTTCCCAAAGAACAGAATTTATTCTGATTTAGCCTTTGAAATGTTATATATATTTTTTCATTATTCTTTAATAGAACCTGGTTTAGGTTATTTTAAAGATTTCCACATGATGAGTTTATTTTACTCCCTTTTTTATATTTGGAGAAAAATGAAGCTACAAGCAAAGAATGCCTAATTACTTCTTATGCATAAAAAATGCACATTCAATACAATGATAACTTACTATCCTAGAAATTAGTTACAGAGAATACCTTTAATAAACACGTATATTTCCGGTTAGAGTAAGAGATGTTTGGGAAGAATGCAAATTGTTCATACATATTAACATTCAGCCTGGCCGGGCGTGGTGGCTCTAGCTTGAAACCCTAGCACTTTGGGAGGCTAAGGTGGGCAGATCACCTGAGGTCAGGAGTTCAAGATCAACCTGGCCAACATGGTGAAACCCCATCTTTACTAAAAATAAAAAATTAGCCAGGCATGGTGGCACGTGCCTGTAATCCCAGCTACCCGGGAGGCTGAGACAGGAAAATTTCTTGAACTCTGGAGGTAGAGGCTGCAGTAAGCCAAGATCATGCCAGTATACTCCAAGCTGGGTGACAAAATAAGACCCTATCTCAAAAAAACAAACAAANGTTCGAGACCAGCCTGGCCAACATGGTGAAACCCCATCTCTAGTAAAAACAAAAATTAGCCAGACATGGTGGTAGGCACCTATAATCCCAGCTACTCAGGAGGCTGAAGTAGGAGAATCACTTGAACCCAGGAGGTGGAGATTGCAATGAGCCGAAACCATGCCATTGCACTCCAGCCTGGGCGACAGAGCAAGACTCCCATCTCAAAAAAAAAAAAAAAAAAGTTGGCGCTCCAAGCCACTGCCGACTTTCCACCCTTAGGCAGACAGGTGCAGCTCAAGACTGCAGCTGGTTCCTGGCTGTCCTGCTGGCCACCCTAGGATTCTACAGCATGGCAGGTGTGGGAGCTGTGCTCCTATTCCGCTACTATACACACCCAGCTGGCTGCCTGCTCAACAAGATGCTCCTCAGTCTGCACCTTTGCTTCTGTGGCCTCATCTCCTTCCTCTCCATCGCTCCTTGCATCCGCCTCAGTGGGTACATTCCAGGTTTTGGGGGCCTTAAAAGCGTAGCAAGTTTCATTACCTCCCTAATCTCAATTATTTCATAAAAGAATCTCTGCTTCCCTACCCCCACCAAGGGATGGGGAGACAGAAGTACAAGTGGGGGTAGAAATGGAGGAAATTGCCAGCCTGTAGACTAAAGCAGTGATACTCACTCCCCAGAGCAACCCCGCTCTGGCCTTCTACAAGCTTCTGTCATCAGCTGCTACATCATGTATCTGACTTTCTCTGCGCTGTCCAGCCGTCCTCCAGAGAGAGGTAAGGGACAGGACCTGGATCCTCCATGCTAAGACCTTTTTTTGCCCCTGCCAAATACCTAGCTCACTGTTCTTAATACCCGTCTCTTCTGTTGTCCCTTCCCAGTAATCCTTCAAGGACAGAATCACACCCTGTGCCTCCCTGGCCTGAGTAAAATGGAACCCCAAACACCAGATACCTCTCTAGCAATGCTGAGTGCTGGCATCATGTATGCTTGTGTGCTTTTTGCTTGGTGCGTAAAAGTGTCAAGGGTGGAGGTATGAAAGGACGGTGCCCAAGACAGGGAAGGATGGTCAGGAGAATGTCTGGGACCATAGAGTTTAGAGCAAGACTAGAGTGAGAAAAGCTTTCCACAAACAGGGACAAATTCTAAGAATAGTACTTTGTTAGATGATCTGTATGAGATGAAGGGGGTTGGGGGAATGATTTGAGAATTTAAAATACGTCCAAAGATCTTAGGGCTCTCCCATGAATAGAATTCCAAATCTTTGGTGGAAAAAGGCACAGGGAGTATGGTACCCTCTTGAGGATTACCAGTATGGACCAATTGGTAGTAAATGCCCCCAGATAATACCTATTTAACTAGACGAGCTTAAGAACTCTATTATTTCTCAGCAATGAGGCCTCCTACCTGGCTGAGGTATTTGGACCCTTGTGGATTGTCAAGGTTTACCGCTATGAGTTTCAGGTGAGGAGAAAGAGCTCAATACCCCAACACCCTCCCTCCCCCACACAAAGACACACACACATCCTACCAACCTCTACCCAGAACGCTGATTATAGCTATTACCTTTTATTGAGTACCCACAATGTGCTAGGCAACTGTGCTAGATACTTTTACATAATCTCATTTAATTTAACCCTCACAACAACCCTGTGAGGTAGGTATTTGCTCCATTTTACAAATGGAGAAAATCGAGGCACAAAAGATTAAACATCTTACCAAAGTCTGCACAGCCAGTTATATGCTGGAGCTAGAATTTGAACCCAGGTGTGCCTCCACTTTTTAATACTAGACCAATCTTTTCACGAGGGAAGTTTCCTAGATTAACACCCTCACATCTTTTAAGACCATTCCAAAACCTGCGTTATGTTTTGCAGAAGCCCTCACTGTGTTTCTGCTGCCCTGAAATAGTGGAGGCAGACGAAGGTGAGTGCCAAGTGAGAAACCGAAGTGGTGGATCTCTGTGGAGTGCCGTAAGAACCCTCAAGAGCCTTAACAAAGGTAGTTGGGGGAGAGGAGAAGAGGTGTTTCGGCAGCACTGCTCCCAGCAGCCATTTCATCTCTCCAGGGCAAAGGGGTGGTGCTGCTAGGCCAGCTGACCAAGAGACCCCTCCAGCTCCTCCAGTCCAAGTCCAGCATCTTTCCTACAACTATTCTGCCTTCCACTTCGTCTTCTTCCTTGCCTCACTCTATGTCATGGTTACCCTTACCAACTGGTTCAGGTAAGATGGAGGTGGGCCTTAGATACTCTCCTGAAGAGCTGTTTTACAGAAAGAGCAATTCAAGGCCATTCCAGACACGTGGGTCTGCCATAATTGGTAAGGAGGTAGACCACATCTAAAAGCTAAGACCCTTCATACTCTCTAACCAGAGCCTTTGGTTACACAGCTATGAGGAAGCAGAACTGGAAAAGACCTTCATCAAGGGTAGCTGGGCCACCTTCTGGGTCAAGGTTGCCTCATGCTGGGCCTGCGTACTCCTCTATCTGGGGCTGTTACTGGCACCACTCTGTTGGTCCCCCACCCAGAAACCCCAGCCCCTTCTCTTGAGGCGCCGCCGCCACCGCATCATATCCCCAGATAACAAATATCCTCCAGTCTAAGTCCTTTTCACAAACTGGGGTTCCCCTGACATTGTACTCCTAGAGTTGGCTCAAGGGGAACTGTCCAGCCCAGCTCAATACCTCAAGGACACATGGGGAGTTATCTCCCTTTGGGCTGAAGTCAATACTATGAACTCGAAGAAGTGGTCCAATACAGTCTAATGCGCTGGGCAGAGTGTCTGACTCACTGGAGCTACTGTTTCTGCATCCCAGCTCAAGAGCCTAACACCCAAATCAGCAGCTCAGGAACCACTGCTGTTCCCAGCAGACAGTGTGGCACCAGCCTTTTCCTGGCTCTTGGGCTGGAAGTGGGGGTGGGGAAAGACCAACAGGGACTGAAGACTCGGCATTGCCCTTGGAGAAAGGAAAATAAGCAGTTCAGCCCTGGGCACACGGATATAAGAAGCCCGGACACAGAACAAACCAGGGCATAGGAAGAAAGGAGCACAGAGCTACCCCAGGTTTTAATCCTGATCTTGAGGTCAAGGGAAGCGGGAAGACAAAACCACCCTCATTCCATGAGGAATGACAGAAGAGAATGTGAACACTTGACAGCAGCTGACCATGGGAAGTTGGTGAGCAGCAGGATTTTTTGGCCAACTTTCAAGTAGACGAACAAACTGAGGAAGAATGAGGAAGAGAGGCATAAACACAGATCTTGCAGCCTTCACTCTTAGGCCAACTCCATCCTAGAGATGGTGTTCAAGGGTGGGGAACAAAAATCACAGAAAAGAAGTCTCTATGGTTCTTGGAGGATTCCTCTACCGCATATCCGGAGTACTTGTTTGGTTGTCATTGCATAATAAAAGGCTTCTGTGATGTTTCACTGATTAAGCCTGTATCCACAATCTGAGTCTAAAGAGTTCTCCCTTTTTGGTGGGAAAGGGCAGTCATTCCTCCAACCCCATCCCCCCAAGTCCCCAGTCAAACCAGGCGCTCAAGGAATTACAAAGCTACTTTTAATACTTTGGGGTGAGCCCCACAGGAATAAAAAACACTGGGAAGGGGTAACCCCCTCACCCCCGGGAGTGGCCCAGGGGGAGAGAGGCTACCTGAGGGGAAGGAAGCACAAAAGGGACCCACTGCAGACTCAGGGCAAAGGGAATGCCATCGGTGCTGGGACCTGTGAGCACTACAGGAGGAAACGCGAGCGTGGTGGGACTGGCTCCAGGCACACAGGCGAAGGGCAAGAGGGTTGGACACGAAGCCACAAAGTTACTTGGGTTCCTCCTTCTTCTCGTTTGCCTTTTTCTGCTTCTGCTGCATGATCTCCGAGTCCCTCTGCTTGCGGGCGGCAGCAGAAAGCCAGTCATCTCGGCGCTTTCCCTCAACCGAGTCTCTCTGCTTTTTCATATTCTTCTGGCGGGCGAGCTCACGCTGGTTACCGCGTCATGGCTACGGCAGCGGCTCCGACCGAAATGAGCATTTTTAACCAGACCTCTAGGTGATTCTGATATAGGTAGTCTTTAGCTTTAAGGCACAGGGTTAAGAGGTCCCCAGTTCTCCTAGGATACAATTCAAACTCCTTAACATGTCTTCCAATGTCTTATAAGATCTAGTCCCTGCTTAACTTTTCGCCTTCATCCATGAGTACTACCTCCTACACCCTAGACTTAAGCTATACTGTATTTTCCCATTTTTTAAGGTAAACATAGCCCTATAATGCTTTTTCTCCCCTGTTGATCCTACCCCATCTAACTTTTCAGCGAGGCAACCAAACACACACACACATATAAATACCTCTGCCTTGCTAGTACCTGTTTACCATTCAATTTAGATATCAATTCCTCTACTACGAAGACATCCTTGATTCCCAACTCTGGGATAAGTACCCCTCCTAAGGGCTACTAGCCTCCTGTATTTCCCTTACCATAACACAGTTATCTAAAGTATTCCACCTATTTAATTATTCATCCCACTGAATCACTGTCTTGTTCTCCAGTGAATCCTCAGTGCTTCACACTGTACCTGGCATCTTGTATGTACTCAATAAATATTTATTGTATTTAAAAAATGAATGACTTTTCCTTATAGAAGTATGAAGTAAAGGAAGCAGAATTTAAAAATTGTACTTACTCCAGCCTGGCCAACATGGTGAAACCCTGTTTCTACTAAAAATACAAAAATTAGCCAGGCATGGTGGTGCACTCTTGTAATCCCAGCTACTCAGGAGGCTGATGCAGAAGAATCACTTAAACCTGGGAGGCGAAGGTTGCAGTGAGCCAAGATCATGCCATTGCACTGCAGCCTGGGGACAAGAGCGAGACTTCATCTCAGGAAAAAAAAAAAAAAAAAAAAAGAAAGAAAGAAAGAAAGAGAGAGAGAGAGAGAAAGAAAGAAAGAAAGAAAGAAAGAAAGAAAGAAAGAAAGAAAGAAGAAAGTAATCCTATTTACAATAGCTACAAATAAAATAAAATACCCAGGAATTAACTTAACTAAAGAAATAAAAGAGCTCTATAGTGAAAATCATAAAACACTGAGGCAAGAAATTGAAGATAACATGAAAAAATGGAAATATATTCCATGTTGATGGATTGGCAGAATCAATATTGTTTAAATATCCATACTACCCAAAGCAATCTACAGACTCAATGCAATGCTATCAAAATACCAATGACATTCTTTATAAAAACAGAAAAAGCAATTCTAAAATTTATATTTTAAGACCCAGAATAGCCAAAGTTATCCTGAGCAAAAAGAAAAAAAAAGTTGAAGAATCACATTACCTGACCTCGAATTATACTACAGAACTATAGTAACCAAAACAGCATGGTACTGGCATAAAACCAGGCACATAGACCAATGGAACAGAATAAAGGATCCAGAAACAAATCTATATATCTATAGTAAACTCATTTTCAACAAAGGTGCCAAGAACACATATTGGGGAAAAGATAGTCTCTTCAATAAATGGTGGTGGGAAAACTGGATATCCAATAAGCAGAAAAATGAAACAACCCCTACCTCTCACCATATACAAAAATCGAATAAAAATGGATTAAAGACTTACATCTAAGACCTCAAACTATGAAACTACTAAAAGACAACATTGGGAGAACTCTCCAGGACATTGAAGTGGGCAAAGATTTATTGAGTAATACCTCACAAGCACAGGCAACCAAAGCAAAAATGGACAAATGGGATCACATCAAGTTAAAAAGCTTCTGCATAGCAAAGGAAACCATGAACAAAGTGAGGAGACAACCCACAGAACAGGATAAAAATATCTGCAAATATTTTCTCAGGCTATACAAGGAGCTCAAACAACTGTATAGGAAAAAAGAATCTAACAACCCAATTAAAAATGGGCAAAACATCCAAACAGACATTTCTTAAAAGAAGACATACAAATGGCAAACAGGTTTATGAAAAGGTGCTCAACATCATTCACTGATCATCAGAGAAATGCAAATGAAAACTACAATGAGATATCATCTTACCCAGTTAAAATAGCTTTTATCCAAAGGACAGGCAATAATAAATGCTGAGAAAAGGGAACCCTCGTACGCTGTTGTTGGGAAGATAAATTAGTACAACTACAACGGAGAACAGTTTGGAGGTTCCTCAAAAAACTAAAAACAGAGCTACCATACAATCCAGCAATCCCACTCCTAGGTATATACCCAAAAGAAAGGAAATCACTTTGTCAAAGAGATATCTGCACTCTCATGTTTATTGCAGCACTATTAGTCACAATAGCCAGGATTTGGAAGCAACCTAAGTGTCCATCAACAGATGAATGGATAAAGAACATGTGGTACATGTACACAATGGAGTACTATTCAGCCATAAAAAAAAAAAGAGAGATCACATGGGTGCAGTGGCTCACACCTGTAATCCCAGCATTTTGGGAGGCCACGCCAGGTAGATCACTTGAGCTCAAGAGTTTGAGACCAGCCTGGGCTACGTGGTGAAACCCTGTCCCAGCTACTCAGAAGGCTGAGGTGGGAGGATTGTTTGAGCTCAGAGGTTGAGGCTACAGTGAGCCATGATCACACCATTGCACTCCAGCCTGGGCAACAGAGTGAGACCCTGTCTCAAAACAAACAAACAAACAAACAAAACCCCCCAGAAGTTCATATTTTGGTAACAGTAAAAAATAATTTGGAAGTGGATAGTACTCTTTGGTTTACTTAATTCTTCCAACTATGGAAGGTAAGCAGAAGAGAGAATATGGTTAAACAGATCTTATTCTCAAGTTTATAATCTAAGGTAAACAATATTTTTTCAAGAATGTTTACAGTCTAGGTGTGGTGGCTCATGCCTGTAATCACAGAACTTTGGGAGGCCGAGGCAGGCAAGTCACTTGAGGTCAGGAGTTCAAGACCAGCCTGGCCAACATGGTGAAACCCCGTCTTCTTTTTTTTTTTTTTGAGACAGAGTTTTGCTCCTGTTGCCAAAGCTGGAGTGCAATGGCGTGATCTTGGCTCACCTCAACCTCCACCTCCCAGATTCAAGTGATTCTCCTGTTTCAACCTCCCGAGTAGCTGGGATTACAGGCATGTGCCACCATGCCCGGCTAATTTTGTATTTTTAGTAGAGATGGGGTTTCTCCATGTTGATCAGGCTGGTCTCAAACTCCCGACCTCACCGGGCGCGGTGGCTCACACCTGTAATCCCAGCACTTTGGGAGGCCGAGGCAGACGGATCACGAGGTCAGGAGATCGAGACCATCCTGGTTAACATGGTGAGACCCTGTCTCTACTAATACTACAAAAAACTAGCCAGGCGTGGTGGCGGGCGCCTGTAGTCCCAGCTACTCGGGAGGCTGAGGCAGAAGAATGGTGTGAACCTGGAAGGTGGAGCTTGCAGTGAGCCAAGATTGTGCCACTGCACTCCAGCCTGGGCGACAGAGGGAGACTCCATCTCAAAAACAAAACAAAACAAAAAAAAACTACGGACCTCAGGTGATCTGCCCATCTTGGTCTCCCAAAGTGCTGGGATTACAGCTGTGAGCCACTGCGAATGGCCAAACCCTGTCTTTACAAAAAATACAAAAATTAGCTAGGCATTGTAGTGCATACCTGTAATCCCAGCTACTTGGGAGGCTGAGGCATGAGAATCGCTTGAACCTCGGAGGCGGAGTTTGCATTGAACTGAGATTGTGCCACTGCACTCCAGCCTGCATAACAAAGTGAGACTCTGTTTCAAAAAAAAAGAATGTTTACCTATCCATCATAGCTTGCCAGGAATAAGAACAAAATAAAAAAAAGAATGTTTAGCTAACAAAAAGACAACTGATTGGTCAACTATAACTATAAACTGAAATGAAAAAAAGTTTGTCAGTAAGTAGACAAGATTCAGATAAATAACTTAATATATGGGATTATTAACTATTAATAATTTTGGAACATTTTTCTTTGGTTTATTCCTAAGGACATGGTGGAAGTTTCATTTTATCAAATGCTTAATGAATTATACCTTTATATACTAAAGGAAGAAGGAGGAACAGTAATTTAAGCTCCTAGTTTGTCAGCTAAGTAAGACATGCCATTTTATTGAATCCCCAAAAGTCAATTAGGATTGAACCTGCAATTCCCATTATGAAACTATGGTTGAAAGGTTAAGTAACTTGTCCAGGAAAGAACAAAGCAGGTAGGGTGGAAAGTGGGAACAGAGTTAACATTTATTATCAAGTCTGTAGTAAGCAATGCCAAGTATTTTACATACATTTCTTGTTTGAGCTTCACATTACCCCTAAAAATATATACTACTCATTGATGTGCTAATAAACAACCAGCTCCCCAGGGAAATAATGTGTGCATATCTATACCTATCTATATAAATCTATAAAAATGTTACTAATATAAAGCATGTGTAGCTTACAGTTTACAAATAATAAGTACAAAATACTCTTTTTGTGAATTCCACACAGCCAGTTGATTCCACAAGCTTTCAGTAATCTTTCCAAACTCTTCTATCTCAGCCAATTTATGATGGCAATTCAACCATCATTTGATGCTTTCAATCTGCTCATCTTTTTCCAATATATTTCTTGTCCTTAAGTCTGACATGTGATCTACTATTAAACTACCATTCCTCATCCATTACCATTTTTCAACCTCATACAAACTTATTAAAATGAAACTTCTTTCAGCTTTAGCACTGTTGATTGCAATAATGCTATCTTTTTAGCTTTTTGTGTAATTGCAGGGATTGTAACTTTGTTTGATTCTACATTATTACTTGCAAAATCTTGAAAATAATTCAAGGCCGGGCATGGTGGCTCACACCTGTAATCCCAGCACTTTGGGAGGCCGAGGTAGGCAGATCACTTGAGGTCAAGAGTTCGAGACCAGACTGACCAACAAGATGAAACCCTGTCTCTACTAAAAATACAAAAATTTGCTGGGCATGGTGGCGGGCACCTGTAATCCCAGCTACTTGGGAGGCTGAAGCAGGCAAATTGCTTGAACCTGGGAGGTGGAGGTTGCTGTGAGTTAAGATCACGCCACTGCACTCTAGCCTAGGCAACCGAGGCTAACAGGAGACTCCATCTCAAAAAGAATAAAAAAAAAAAAAGCGGGCGCGGTGGCTCAAGCCTATAATTCCCACACTGTTGGGAGGTCGAGATGCGAATCACGATGTCAGAGATCGAGACCATACCTGGCTAACACAGTGAAACCGCCGTCTCTACTGTAAAAATACAAAAAATAACAGGGAGGTGGCGCCACCTGTATCCCAACTACTCGGAGGCTGATGGCAGAGAAGCATAAATTCCGGGAGGCGGACTTGCTAGTAGAGCTGATATCCGCCACTGCTACTCTAGCCTGGTGACAGAGGACTCCGTCTCAAAAAAAAATAAATTCAAAAATACATTTTAAAAATTTCATTCTTAAAGATATTATTTTCCACAGTGAATGTCTATTCTTATAAGTTCAAGGATATGATTTTAATCAATCAAAACAACTTAAAATATTTTCTAATATATGACATATTATTCATTACTTTTAGAATACATTCCTTAGGCAGAGGTTTAAATCTATTTTTCACTGGGTGTGGCAGTTCACGCCTGTAAGCCCAGTGCTTTGGGAGTCCAAGATGAGAAGATCGCTTGAGGTCAAGAGTTCAAGACCAGCCTGGGCAACATGTGACACCCCATCTCTACCAAAGGTTTTTAAAAATTAGCCAGATGTAGTGGCATGTGCCTGTTGTCCCAGCTACTTGAAGGCTGAGGCAGGAGAATCACTTGAGTTCAGGAGTTTGAAGTTATAGTGAGCTCTGATTGTGCCACAGCACTCCAACCTGAGCAACAGAGTGAGACCCTGTCTCCAAAAAAAAAAAAAAAAAAATTAAATGGAATGACTTTAAACTGATGACTTAACCATATCTTCAACTTGAGATTCATGCTAATGCCAATCTTTAATTTTTCCAAAGCTTCTGCAGTGCATTCTATTAGTTGTTTAATTTTCTGAATGTTAGTTGATCTTAACTGCAGTGCAATTGAAAGTAATGAAAATTCTTGAAGAATATCAATCATTAAAGTAAGGTATTGCAAGAAATTAATATTAGCTATCTTGTTGCCAGGCCAGAATAAAAATAATGAGGAAAATGCATTTATAGTGTAGGATATGTGTGCCATGTAGCACTGGCGGTTGGTAAAGTACATGTCCACCCATCTCAACCTAAGTACTTGGCCAATTTTAATAATGTCAGTTTCAAGTTATTTAGCTACGATTTCCAGCTGTTTCCTTTTTTTAGGTTGGTGGTAAACAGAATAAATTTTATCCATAATCTTATTTTTTTTCTTGAGACGGAGTCTCACTCTGTCTCAGGCTGGGGCGCAGTGGCGCGATCTCAGCCCACTGCAACTTCCACCTCCTGGGTTCAAGTGATTCTCCTGCCTCAGCCTCCCAAGTAGCTGTGACTACTGGAGTGCACTACCACGCCCAGTTAATTTTTGTGTTTTCAGTAGAGACAGGGTTTCACCATTTTAGCCAAGCCAGTTTTGAATTCCTGACCTCAAGTGATCTGCCTGCCTCAGCCTTCCAAAGTGCTGGAATTACAGGCATCGGCCACAGTGCCCAGCCTATCCAGAATATTTTTAAATGATTGAATTATTTCAGATACTGAATTATAATTGGTAACAGAGCCAAATGATGACATTAGGAAATTTTTCTAACAAATCTGTAGCCACTCCAGTCTTCCTTCCCATTATCGTAAAAGCACCATTACAACAAAATGCAGTTTACTTTCAACTATTCATTATTAAATTTCAAATATTCATTACTGAAGCCACATATAAAGTAGACAATATCGGCTGGGTGCGGTGGCTCACACCTGTAATCCCAGCACTTTGGGAGGCCAAGGCAGGTGCATCACTAGAGATCAAGAGTTTGAGACCGGCCTGGCCAACATGGTGAAACCCTGTCTCTACTAAAAATACAAAAATTGGCTGGGCTTGGTGGCACATGCCTGTAATCCCAGCTACTTGGCTGAGGCAGGAGAATCTTTTCAACCCAGCGGGCGGAAGTTGCAGTGAGCCGAGATCGTACCAGTGCACTCCAGCCTGAGGGACAGAGCGAGACTCTGCCTCAAAAGAAAAAAAGTAAAATAGACAATAATGTAGTAGAAATATAACCTGTGGGTAGCAGACACCAATTATTTTTTATTTTTTTGGAGATGGAGTCTCACTCTGTTGCCCAGGCTGGAGTGCAATGGTGCGATCTTGGCTCACTGCAACCTCTGCCTCCAGAGTTCAAGTGATTCTCCTGCCTCAGCCTCCCAAGTTGCTGGGACTACAGGCCCACACTACCATGCCCAGCTAATTTTTGTATTTTTAGTTTTAGAGATGGGGTTTCACCATGTTGGCAAGCCTGGTCTCAAACTTCTGACCTCGTGATCCACCCACCTCGGCCTCCCAAAGTGCTGGGATTACAGGCATGAGCCACCGTGTCCAGCTGACACCAATTCTTTTAAAGCAACAAATATATTTACCAATACAGCTTATTCAACTGTGTACTGGAGATAAATCTCTAGGTAATTTTCTTCCAATATGTCTTCACAAACAGACAACCAGCCAAGTGGTTATATAATTAGGGACCTCCCGTGTGACCATATCCAAATAAGGCAAACACTTAGCTGTAGCCAATTAAATTTCTTTACTTTCGTGTTCAGCCTAAAAAGTCTGATGCCTGGGCAGCTAGAGCAGGGGTGTCTGAGCCTCTTCTGGTTTTGACTGCTGTCCGATTCAAAATCTAAGTTTGTTTTGTCTGAAATTTTTATTTCTACAATACCTATCCAGAAATCAGTCTAGGCTGGATATTTGAAGGAAGAAGGGAATAACTGGCTGGCATATTAATCATTCCAATATGTAGATGCTTCATCAATTATAGTGCATATTTGCCATTCTCTTCCAAGGTTCTTAAATATGTTGATATAATTTTTTGCAATATGTTCTGCTATTCTTGTTGCACTGTATCATGTATGTAAACATTTGCCCTATCTACTCCATTTTTCCCTCTCAACTCTATTGTTCCCTTCACTATTAGATAAAGGTCTATGAGTTTTTTGTTTGAGACAGGGTCTTATTCTGTCGACCAGGCTGGAGTGCAGTGGTGTGATATCGGCTCATTACAACCTTCAACTCCTGGGCTCAAGACATCCTCCCACCTCACCCTCCCAGGTAACTGGGACTACAGGCACACACCACCACACCCGGCTTTTTTGTCTATTTATTGTATTTGTTTGTAAAGACAGGGTTTTGCCATGTTGGCCAGGCTAGTCTCTAGCTCCTGGCCTCAAGTGATCCCTGCCTGGGCCTCCCAAAGTGCCAGGATTACAGGCATGAGCCACTGCACCTGGCCCATGCCCATTCTTTATGTATTGTCTGTGGCTACTTTGACACATGTGGCACTACAGTGAGAGCTGAGTATCTGTGACAGAGACTATAAGTCCCACAAAGCCTAAAATACTTACTATTTGGCTGTTTACACAAAAGGTTTGCTAACATTTGGTCTAGAAAAATCAACAAAACAATAAATCAGGCCCTGACTTGTTGCATTTGCCAACTTCCATGGTGTAAATACTCCCATTACAGCCCATTTCGTTCTACCAATGTGACATTTCTGAATGGAGTTGGGAAGACATGCATACAACATATGTAGTATTTCCACATGCGGATACAATGGACAAATAACCCCAAGAGCAGAATTATTAGTAAAATGAAGAAAAAAACCACAAAGTGATGAGTTTTTAGTATTTATTACCTTTATTTAAAAAGTTATTTTTTAGAAGTAGGGTCTCCCTCTGTTGCCCAGGCTGGAGTGCAGTGGTGGGATCATAGCTCACTGCAACCTCAAACTTCTAGCCTCAAGCTATCTTCCTGCCTTGGCCTCCCAAAGCACTGGGATTACAAATGTGACTCAACACGCCTGGCTTATTACTTTTATTTTTAAGATAATTTAATTGTAGCTTATATAATTTGATTTCTAATAATGGTTGTGCTTATGAACTGGCTCATAAAATCCCTGAAAATTTACCAATCAACCTTGCAAACAGGCAAAAGCCAGCTGTAGCATATATGCTAGCTCTATCTTCAAAGGGAGGCTTTGGGAAAGCAAGGAATTTTTGCATCCACTAAAGCACAGAGCTAAAAAAAATATTGGGGGGAGGGGAGACATCTACTGAGGGAACGCCACATGCAGGGTAACGTATTTTCTGGAGTACTATCCTGTATTGATATTGTATGCTCTTTAACATTCCCATGCTGCCTGCCACTTTCGCTGGAGTCTTGATACTTGATACTGTTAATGCAAAATAAGTAGCAGGCCATTAGTCTGGAGTTGTTTTTGTACCCAGAAAGCAACTCAAAATTTAGAGGTATTCCTTGTACCTTTTTTTTTTTTTTTGAGACAGAGTCTCGTTCTGTCATCCAGGCTGGAGTGCGGTGGCAAGATCTCTACTCACTGCAATCTCCACTTCCCGGATTCAAGTGATTCTCGTGCCTCAGCCTCCCGAGTAGCTGGGATTACAGGCACTTGCCACCACGTCTGGCTAATTTTTGTGTTTTTAGTGGAGACGGGGTTTCACCATGTTGGCTAGGCTGGTCTCGGACTCCTAACCGCAGGCGATCCGCCTGCCTCAGACTCCCAAAGTGCTGGGATTACAGGTTTGAGCCACCGCGCTGGGCCCCTTGTACCTGATTCTGAATGGAGTTTCAACCAATCACAAACAGACAACCAGCCAAGTGGTTATATAATTAGGGACCTCCCGTGTGACCATATCCAAATAAGGCAAACACTTAGCTGTAGCCAATTAAATTTCTTTACTTTCGTGTTCAGCCTAAAAAGTCTGATGCCTGGGCAGCTAGAGCAGGGGTGTCTGAGCCTCTTCTGGTTTTGACTGCTGTCCGATTCAAAATCTAAGTTTGTTTTGTCTGAAATTTTTATTTCTACAATACCTATCCAGAAATCAGTCTAGGCTGGATATTTGAAGGAAGAAGGGAATAACTGGCTGGCATATTAATCATCTGTTGGAAATCTCTCTTCTCCTTACACATTTTCATCAACTTCTTTAGGAAGTGTAATTACAAGCGTTTTCCTACGAGCAGCCCTGACTAATATGCATCAAGCTGCATGAATTCCGAAAAGCCTCAGAAAACCTGTGGTCTGAAACCCTACTATGCTTGAGGTACAGGAAAGAAGGATACTATCAAAAGGCATCATGCAGTTGGTACGGAACCGGGACAAGATTTTGGTGGCAGGATGGCCAAGTGCTAGGCCAACTGACAGTCTCCAAACCATTAGCACAGTTCCTATTCTGAGTGGAGGAGTAAAAACAGCTGTTGGAGAACTTGGATGTCATCCGCCCTTGTCAAACCATTTTCAGGATTAATGTACAGCTCTTTCCACTACACCACACAGCCTCCTCTAAAACACCCTCCCTGCACAGAACTTACCCCCAAAGCACCAGGAACCTAGCTGGCCTACAGTTGAGCTAAGGAAAAACCTGAGTGGCTCCAGAGTCAAACTGCGGTAACTTTGAGTTAGAAGAGGTAAGGCCAAAGTAGAGCCGCACAGACCCCCTGTCGTGCAAGTGCGTGTCTCCTTCAGAGAAAGGCGTGCGGAGGTAGACGAGACCAGGGGTAGCAGCCAGCCTCTCCCATCGCCAACGCCCTGCGCCGCCAGAGCGACTGGAGCAGACGCGAGCGCCGGGCACGCCGCCGGTGGCGCGCACGCTCAGCCCGAGGCCGCACGGGAGGCGGGCTGGCGTGCGCGCCCCCGCGGTGGTGGGCGGGGTCCGGGGCGGGGCCGCAGGAGCAGTAGGTGTAGCAGCTTGGTCGCGACAGGTGCGCTAGGTAAAGCG
>NW_016810386.1:723909-727820 GCF_001698545.2 Rhinopithecus bieti
AAAAAAAAAAAAAAAAAAAAAAAAAAAAAAAAAAAAAAGTCTAATCCATCCAGATCTGCCTAATCCTAGATGGTTCAATTGACTTGACTTTTCAGGTTAGTCAAAGGTACTTAGGGAGTTATCAGTTTTTAAGACAATGCCCATTTTGGGGAGAAGTTTTCTTTTGCAGTAAGTATTCTTTTGCTCTTGATTTAAATGGTTTAACAGAGTACCTTTTATCTGCTTAGTTAGCAATACTATTCACAAATGCTAAATATTTCAGGAGCCATGAAATAACACCAATCCTTTCTTCTGAGGTATGATGTAGACACAAAAGAACAGACCCCCAACAAACATGTTCTGAGTTCCTGTAGAGATACAGCCTGGATGCAGGATGATCACGTTTTAGATAGACCTTCAAAAAATTGTAGAGTTGGCGTGAAAGAAGACCAAAAAAAGTGCGTGTTCATTTATGTTTTCTTGTTTTGCATTGATAGAACAACATATAATGTACTAAGTCATTAGTTTAGGGACTTATTTCATTCTTTGGATAAAATATTGAGTGCCTTTCATGTGAATCCTACTGTGGATCCAAAGTGCCAAACGTCTTTACCCTGAAAGAACTTAAAATCAAATGGGTTAGACAGATCCACATACAATTTATGGTATTAGTGAAATCATTTCTATACTAGAGGTCAGCCCAGGGTACTGTAGGAGCATAGGGAATATAGGTGCTTTGTTTTGTTTTTAAATTCTCTCTTCTGCTTTTCCTCAAAAAACAAAAACCTCTGAGTAATAATGAGTGATTCTCTTCAATCTATGTATTTGTATCACTTTCATATTTCTTACCCTGCTTTCCTCCAACTCCATGGCCTATGGAAAATGGGATTAGACCCTGTTGTTAATGTGGCATTTAGTAAACAGTTAAATCTGTTTCCACTGTTCTGTATTGGGTTGGGAAGTGTTATCAGTTAGTCCCTGGGAAGAGAACAGTATATTGGCAACATTAGCAAAGGAGTGCCATTTTGTAAAAATTACCTCATTGTATAACTTTCTTTAACTTGGTACACTCAAGCTTTGTTCCCGACTCTGGTTAAAGGTGGGGCTAAATTTCAACCTAATAATTCTAAGAGAAAGCTTCAGAAGCCAAAGCAATTCACATCTTGGTGACAGGTGATCCTTTTCCTGCTAAGGTGCCCTCAAAATGTTTTCTCTTTCTTTTTTCTTTGGTGGGGAAGACAGGGTAGATAGGTGGGTGGGGAAGAATGTTTTTAAGTATAATTTTGACTACTGTTTCTTCAGGTTTCAAATTCTTATATTTTCTCTGGTATTTTTCACCAGTTAACTGCAATTAACTTAGAGCCCCTGTACCAAAAAAATTTATCAAAGACATACACACACAGACACAAAAGAATATTGAGAATGTGGGAGTTCATTAGACATCTTTGGCATAATAGGCCACCTAACCACGAATTGGAAGAATTTGTTATTATTTAAATTGACAGTGAAACTAGTTTCAGGCATTGTTATTTCTATACACTACTAGATAGATGACTTTTAAATTAGAATTGTACCCTTTCCGCAGATAGGAGAATGTATAACTTGAGTCCTAAGTCAATAATTTCCATTAGAAAAGGCAATTGTTTTTTAAGTTTGCTATTGTCTTTCGCTCTATGTTTTTTGGATAGAAAATTAAGGTACTTCATTTTAGATTGCATACAGTAATCTCCAGGTGAGGTTACTTAACACAGCCTCTTCAGGTTATTAACAAACCAGTGGTTGTAAATGAAGTAGTTTCTACTTAATGATTGTGGAGTTAATATTCTATGGTGGATGATACTCTTGGTAGGACCATACTGATGAGTTTATTCTGAAGCTGGGTGCAGAGTCCTCAAGACTCAAATTATTGTGCTACTGAAGACCTCTTTTCATAAAAAGGATGGAGTTTGACCTAACAAGCAATCCATTATTCAACATATCAGATGATTTTTTGATATATGAAAATTTTCTAGAGACTTTCATGTCCACTTATAAGAAGTTAACAAGATACCATGAAAATTTTACATTCTTTTGATTTTCTTTTAAATAATTTCTTAATACTACTACCCTGAAACTAAGAACTTTCATCTTTAGGGGAAAAAAAGATGCAACTTTTTTGTACTTCTGATAGCAAGTGTGGATCTATTTTCCCCCTTATTTATTCTGTAACAGAGCTTGTGATATGGAAAACTTTACCATCCTTCAAATATGTTTTGTCTTGCACAGAGTATTGCCATTTTTTGTTTCATTACCCATAAATTAGTCCCAATATCCATTTTACTTAGTTTTAGATTTCCACAATCTTTTTTCTTTTTCCATAAACTGAAATTCAAGCTAATGCCCCAGGACTTACTTATTTTCACAGTCAGTTTTACTAAACAGGTAACGTTTGCTCAGATTTGGCTTCTGAGCAAAAATTTGGCTTCCAGCGCTACAGGAAAGCTGTCTGTCCATGCATAGTATCCAGTGGTTTCTCTCTAATGGCCTCTCCCTGTCCTTTTCCTTACCCCTTGGCAATAATTGACCAAGTGAACAACTTGTCTAGTTTTTCCTTTCATTTGCTTTTCTTGACATGACTACTATCTGGTTCTGCATTTTCTAATCCAACCACTTACTCCCATACTCCGTTAACTCAGTCTTCTTTCTCTGAAATGCCGGGTTTGCCATAGCCCTGCTCAGCATCCTGTTCTCACTATACTTTCTCCCTGTGTAATCTGATTTATTTCCATGACTTCCACTATCACCTCCATGTAAGTGGCCTGAAAATTTATCTTTTTAAAAAACTTTTTTCATATTGTATATATAATTCTTATTTTATTTTCATATATACCAACACATTTAAAATAAAAATTATAGATATTTATATTATTGTAAAATAAAAATTATATATGTTTATTATAGAAAATGTGGAAAAAACAGGCTGGTGTGATGGCTCATGCCTGTAATCCCAGCACTTTGGGAGGCTGAGGCAGGTGGATCACTTGAGGTCAGGAGTTCGAGACCAGCCTGGCCAACATAATGAAACCCCATCTCTACTAAAAATACAAAAATTAGCTGGGCGAGGTGGCACACGCCTGTAGTCCCAGCTACTAAGGAGGCTGAGGCGAGAGAATCGCTTGAACCCAAGAGGCAGAGGTTACAGAGAGCCAGGCTCACACCACTGCACTCCAGCCTGGGTGACAAAGCAAGATTCCATCTCAAAAAAAAAAAAGAAAAGAAAAGAAAACGTGGAAAAAACAAATTGTAAAGAAGACAAAATAACCCATGTTCCACAATCTGTTCCAGAGAGAGTTACCATTTGATATATTTCAGTGGTTTTGTTTTCTTTGATACACACACACACACACACACACAAACGCAAAGGTAATTGAACTCGTATTGTTACAGTAGATATTTTGCTTTATATTATTTTTCATAGCATCAAAATTTTTTGAAAACATTTTAATGGTTATTTAATCTCCATTGTAATCTATTTAATAATTTATTGTATTGAGGTTGCATAATTGAATTGTGTTTAGGTTTTACATTAAATGCAAAAAAATTGAGAACAAATTTATGCGTAAATCTTTGTGCAAATCACTCATTATTTCCTTAGATTAGATTCCCAGAAGTTGAATTACCAGGTCAAGGGGTGTGAAAACTTAAAAATACTAAACCTGGCCGGGCGCGGTGGCTCAAGCCTGTAATCCCAGCACTTTGGGAGGCCGAGACGGGCGGATCACGAGGTCAGGAGATCGACACCACCCTGGCTAACACGGTGAAACCCCGTCTCTACTAAAAATACAAAAAACTAGCCGGGCGAGGTGGCGGCGCCTGTAGTCCCAGCTACTTGGGAGGCTGAGGCAGGAGAATGGCGTGAACCCGGGAGGCGGAGCTTGCAGTGAGCTGAGATC
>NW_016810386.1:727859-743480 GCF_001698545.2 Rhinopithecus bieti
AAAAAAAAAAAAAAATACTAAACCTGCTCCCAAATTGCTTTTTGTAAAGATTAGACTTTATTATTATTAACTATTTAATATTATTTAATAATATTATTTATTATTTATATATAAATAATATTTAATAATATTATTTATTAAATATTAACATTCTCAACTGCAGTGATTGTGAGTGCGCATCTTAGTGCAGCCTTGGTAACATTGAATATTATTATTATTAATATTATTATTATTGAGATGGAGTCTCGCTCTGTTGCCCAGTCTGGAGTGCAGTGGCGCCATCTTGGCTCACTGCAACCTCGGCCGCCCGGGTTCACGCCATTCTCCTGCCTCAGCCTCCCACATAGCTGGGATTACAGGTGCCCGCCACCACGCCCGGCTAATTTTTTTGTGTTTTTAGTAGAGAGGGGGTTTCACCGAGTTAGCCAGGATGATCTCCATCTCCTGACCTCGTGATCCGCCTGCCTCAGCCTCCCAAAGTGCTGGGATTACAGGCGTGAGCCACGGCGCCCAGCCCACCTGGCTAATTTTTGTATTCTTTAGTAGAGACAGGGTTTCACCATGTTGATCAGGCTGACCTCAAACTCCTGACCTCAGGAGATCCGCCCACCTCGGCCTCCCAAAGTGCTGGGTTTACAGCGTGAATAACTGCGCCCGGCCTAAGTATTATTTTTTAATCTTTTCTAATTTGATAGGCAGAAGTGAATTAATTTGTATTTTTTTTGCTAGTGAGAGAGAACATTTTTCTTTTTTTGGGGGGTGGGGGGACGGAGTCTCGCTCTGTCGCCCAGGCTGGAGTGCAGTGGCCAGATCTCAGCTCACTGCAAGCTCCGCCTCCTGGGTTTACGCCATTCTCCTGCCTCAGCCTCCCGAGTAGCTGGGACTACAGACACCCGCCATCTCGCCCGGCTAGTTTTTTGTAGTTTTTAGTAGAGACGGGGTTTCACCGTGTTAGCCAGCATGGTCTGGATCTCCTGACCTCGTGATCCGCCCGTCTCGGCCTCCCAAAGTGCTGGGATTACAGGCTTGAGCCACTGCGCCCGGCAAGAGAACATTTTTCATACATTCATTTCTGTTTCTTCTGTGAAGTATGTTTGGGTTAATCCCATTCCCATTTTTATTTGGGTATTAACATTTTAATTATGTTGGTTTTTTTGTTTGGTGTTCTTTTATTTGGAGCGTTTTGTAGGGGAAGCACAGGCGTTTATTAGACCAAATAGAGTGAGTGGAGTGATAAAGTGGAAAGTATATAGAAGTTGAAATTGTGGTGTTATAACTGCCCATTGTTTTGAGGGGCCAGAGCTTGTGATCAGTGAAGCAGTACTGCAGAATGGAAAGGGTGCTGTTTGAGAGTCAGGATTCCCAACTTCATGTTGTCATCGGCCAATCAGGTGATCTTGGACAATTCATTCATTCATTGACTCAGAGCCTCATCTGTAAAATGAAAGGATTGGACTTTTGATCCCCAAGACTGGACAACCTCTGTGCTGAATGGATGCCTTTGGAGCTACTGCTGTTCACTAGGCATTCTGGAATTACCTTCTTTCTCATCTCTAACCTTTCACCTCATTTTAGATATATAGAGCCTGAGGAAAGACTGGATGCAGTAAAGGCAGTTTCCACCAGAGTAGCAGGGGAAGCTTGGGGACAGTTTAATTTGTTTGTGCTCTTTAACTTTCAGGAAAATAGAAGTATAAAAAAAAATTGAATGGGGTTCTTGCTGTGGGGGTTGGGGGAAGGAAAGAAAAAAAAAAAGAAGTCAAGAAGATTGGTATTTTTTTAGGCCTTCCCATAGACTGACACTTGGAAACTGGTAAGATAAAATCATAGGAGCCCTGCTGATCTATGCCACAAAACTCCATTGTCTACAATGTATGTGAAAAATGTCTCATTTTGTGACTAGAGGGTATACGTCTCCAAGGCAAGTTATTTAACAGCTTCTTCTACTTCATACAGAACCATTCTTAGTGTTTTTCTTTGTGATTTGTATAAACTCTCGTATTTTAAGAATATTAATTTTTTGTCCTGTGGTCAAATATTTAACCAGTCAGTTTGCCTTTTAATTTTGTATGTAGTATATTATTACTTATCTATAGTTTTTTTTTTTTTTTGGAGACAGGATGTCACTCTGTCACCCAGACTGGAGTGCAGTGGCACGATCTCGGCTCACTCTAGCCTCCACCTCCAGGGTTCAAGTGATTCTAATGCCTCAGCCTCCCAAGTAGCTGGGATTACAGGCACACGCCACCATGCCCAGCTAATTTTTGTATTTTTAGTATAGAGACAGGGTTTCTCCATATTGGCCAGGCTGATCTTGAACTCCTGACCTCAGGTAATCTGCTCACCTCGGCCTTCCAAAGTGTTACAATTACAGGCGTGAGCCACCACACCCAGCCTGGATTTTTAAATTTGAGATTTCTTCTGGTGCTGTGATGTTTAGAAGGCCTCCACCATCCAGAGATTGGTTAAATACTCACTTTCATTTCCTTCTGATTTTTACCATTTTACTCTTTATATTTAATTCTTTAATTTGTATTGAACTTACTTTAGAGTACCAAACCAGTATGTTTAATGCCTTTGTACATCTGAGCTCCTGATCTGTATTTCCAGCTACCTGTTAGGCTATGTGGATAGTCCCTGTGCGCCATGCATCTGCATATACCCAGTTTCACTAAGAAGAAAGCTTGAGGTTGTCCTTACCACTTTAATACTTTTCTCCACCCATATTTAGATCAATCCCCAGGTTAGGTTGATTCTGCCCCAGGAGTGATAAGGCCTCTTTAATCAGTCTTCGAATTCAGATTCCCTCTTTTTTTTTTTTTTGCCAGAGTCCTTGAGCAATCTTTAGAGTTGGCTTTAGTTTTTCCCTTGCAGTTCGGAGTTGTCATTAAAAAAAAGCGCACTGATTTTCAAAATACGGTTCCTCTAATGGCCTGTGGTAGAATTACCTAGCGTTGGTTAAAAAGGTAGAGTCTCAGGTCCCACCTAGACCTGCACATCAGTGTGTCTAAGGGATAGGCCTGGGAACCTGAAGTTTTAGCAAGTATCTCAAGAGATTAATATACAAACTTAAGGGGAAACAATGCCTAAGTAAATTCAGTCTAACTTTCTGACATGCTCTTCAAGACACCCACACCCCGACTCTGACAGCCTATTCTTTTAGGCTTATCTCCCACAACACTACCCACCCTGGCACTGTGACCCTACAATAATTCTCTGTTTCCTGGACCTGCCCAGTTCTTTCCTGCCTCTGTGCCTTTGCTCATGCAGTTCCCACAGCCTCATGCTCCTCCCCTTCCCCACACTCCTGTTGAAATCCTTTTCCTTAAGAGCCCAAATCAAATGCTACCTTTTAAAAAAATTTTTTTAATAAAAAAAGCCTTTTCTAATTTCTTCTACTTGTATCAGTGACTCCCTCCCCAGTCTTTACTTAACACTTAATTTTTTCTTCATTTCTTACCTTACTTAATGTTGTCACTATTTATAAGTTATTGCTTTCTTGTAAGATTATAAGCCTTGTAGATATGAGAACCTTTCCCTTCCTTTTCATTTTGTAGTCATTATGCACATATAAGCAATTAAGAACTCATTTATTTTATTTTGTTATTTTGAGACACAGTTTCATTCTGTCCCAGGCTGGAGTGCAAAGGTGTGATATCAGCTCACTGCAACCCCCACCTCATGGGTTCAAGTGATTCTCATGCCTCAGGCCTCCGGAGTAGCTGGGACTACAGGCATGCGCCACCACTCCTGGCTAATTTTTTTTTTTAATTATTATTATTAGAGACAGGGTTTCACCATGTTAGCCAGGCTGGTCTCAAACTCCTGGCCTCAAGTGATCTGCCCACCTCAGCTTCCCAAAGTGCTGGGATTACAGGCGTGAGCCACCACGCCCGGCCTTGTCTGTCATTTTTAACATTACGTCTTCAGCACTTGGAACACTGTCGAAGACTTGGTAAATGCTCAATAAATATTTGTTGAATGAATGAATAAGCCTTGAAGATAGACTTTTCATTTGGACAAGTCTTGTTTTGGTTTGCAATCCAAAGTGTTGCATTGTTTTTACTGGACAATAGCTGATGTCGGTCCATCTGGGTTCAAATCAGGTAGCAGTCTCTGAGGAGTTTGGAAGGTAGCAGGACAAAAGTTTGGATACTGTGACAACCAGGATTCAGTTCCATCTGAGTGCAAGTTTTCCAAGGTGTTTCCAGGATCCAGGCCACTATTTTACTACCACTATAGCCATCTACTTCCCAGGTTGTTACTCTGGATTATACTAGTTTATCAACTCCCATGACATTTTTAAAAGTCAGTGTGGCAAAACTAAAACCCAATTACTGGAATCCACAAACAACCAGAAGTTTTTTTTTTTTTCTGTTTTCATTCTCTAGGAGAAAAATTAGGAAGCTATCTAGAATCTTCAAGAAAAGATGAAATGATTTTCATTATACTTACTATTAACACATGCTCTGAAATAGGACAGTGTACTGATTAGAAAGATTTTCAGCAACAGCTTTAAACAAAAAGTTTCTTATTAACATCTAGTTGAACCAGACATTAAAACAAATTAGTTCTAGTTTCTATTTCTCTTCATTGGTTAGTCTTTTTTAATTCCATTTTTTTTTCTTAATACTGGCTTGAAGTTTTATTAAAAATAATGCTTTGTATAGTAGCTGATACTTTTCAAAGTACTTTTGCTTTTATCCTTTCATTTAGTCCTCATAACCATCCTGTGTGAATCAATATCTGTTTTTGAGATGAAGAAATTGAGACCCAGAGACACTGATGATCTTTCCCATGCCGACTGAAAGACCACTACCCAGCAAATGCCTCTCAGTAACTGTTTTCTATAGTCCCGAATTGGATGTAGCTTTTAGAAGCTAAACATTAAAATTCAATTGAAACAGTAACATTAATATGTTTATAACCAGGCCAGGTGCGGTGGCTCACGCCTGTAATCCCAGCACTTTAGGAGGCCAAGGTGGGCGGATCACTTGAGGTCAGGAGTTCAAGACCAGCCTGGCTAACATGGCAAAACCCTGTCTCTACTAAAATTACAAAAATTAGCCTGGGAGACAGAGTAAGACTCTGTCTTATAAAAAGGTTTATAACCAGTTCTTAATAAGATGCCTAGCATTGGTCCAGATAAGTAGCCAAATTTTATCACTTGTGTGGCTGTGTGATTTGGTACAGCTTCATGTGACTAGCCTCAGTGATACTTGTCCTTGATTAAGGCATTGTTATGTGGTAGCTTCTCAGATTTTTAAAAAAAGGAAGAATTAAAGAATTTGCCTAGAGAAGAGTCACTTTTCAGTAAACCCATTTTAATTCTCCTGCTTGAAGGGATTGGTTAAACTGATCTGAACTGACTATTCAGATTGAGTAAGTCCTGAAAAAAAGCATATCATCTAAAATTTCAGATGAGAATGGAAGCCAGGCCCTTCCTGGAAATGGCCAGAAGTGAAACTAAGAAGCCCTGTATTTAGAGAAAACTTGATTAATTATTAAGGACAAAGGGCTACTATAAGAAGGTTATATCTTTAACAGAAGGAGCCTTCCTAAAATAAGCGTATATGTTTCTTTTGCTTTGAGATTGTAAAGACTCCTTAATTAACAACTTTGCCTTAATTAAGCATGTAATTGGCAAGACTTGTGAGCATGTAGTTTCTAGGCAGATATTCAATTATGTAGGTGGGCCTTTGTTGAGATGTGTGGCAACTGAGTACTAGTGTAACAGTTTTTCATTCATATGACAGATATTTATTGAGCCCCTACATGTTCCAGGCACTGGTATTCAGTGCATCTGATGTTAAAGTATGAAAAGGTACAAAGGTTAAAGGAGAAATATGCTGTTCAGAGAAAGTCTGTGCTTTGTTGTAATGGTCTTGGTCAATTGTAAATTTCCATGTTATTTTTCTAATTAGCTATGTTTTCTCTACTCTTTACCTTAAATTTGAAGTTTTCTACTTACCAAAAGAGATTTTCTTACTATGTGTGGAAAAAAACTACTGGGGAAAAAAAAAAAAAAAAAGAACACCTCACTTCGTTGGATTATGTTTGACCTTAGAATAAGTTAATGATCAGCTGGGACGGGGCAGGAAGGAACCAAATGAACAAATAACAAATTTTATTAATTGGGAGAGAGGTGGAGTTAGACTTGGATTTCATCTGGTAATTTTTTAATTTAAAGGGGGAAAAAAGAAGATTAGGCAAGTTCTTGGGTGGTTGTTCATGATCTACAAATTTTAGACCAAAGTCAGTTGTTTTTGTTTTTCAAGGTGGAGTCTTGCTCTGTAACCGAGGCTGGAGTGCAGTGACTGCAGCCTCATATTCCTGGGCTCAAACGATCCTCCCACCTTGGCCTCCCAAAGTGCTGGGATTACAGGTGTGAGCCACTGCACCTGGCCCAAAGTCAGTTTTTAAAGACTGTAACTGGGATTACTCTTTTACCTGTCTAAATAAGATATATGAAGATTACCACAATTATGTAAAAAACTAATCTGGGATTCATGAGCACAAGATTAAGATATTCACATGAATGAATAAGGTAATAGAAACCCTATGGGAAGATTATAGTTATAGTCTCTTCAACATAGAGTTCTTTCTTTCTTTATTTATTTTTTTGAGATAGGGTCTCCTTCTGTTGCCCAGGCTGGAGCATAGTGGCGTGATCTTGGTTTGCTGCAACCTCCACCTCCAAGGCTGAAGCAATCCTCCCACCTCAGCCTTCTGAGTAGCTGGGATTATAGGCACAAGCCACCACACCTGGCTAACTTTTTTTTTTTTTTTTTTGTATTTTTGTAGAGATGGGATTTTGCCATTTTTCCCAGGCTGGTCTCAAACTCCTGAACTCAAGCAGTCTATCCTTCTTGGCCTCCCAAAGTGCTGGGATTACAGGTGTGAGCCACGGTGCCTGGCCCAATTTAAGAGTACTAACAGAGGTGTTGATGTGTTGATAATGCCTAAAATTTTATCTTTCCTTTTTTTTTTTTTTTTTTTTTTGACGGAGTTTTGCTCTTGTTGCCCAGGCTGCAGTGCAATGGTGTGATCTCGGTTCACTGCAACCTCTGCCTCCCAGGTTCAAGCAATTCTCCTGCTTCAGCCTCCTGAGTAGTTGGGATTATAGACATGCGCCACCACATCCAGCTAATATTTTGTATTTTTAGTAGAGACGGGGTTTCTCCATGTCAGTCAGGCTAGTCTGGAACTCATGATCTCAGGTGATCCTCCCGCCTCGGCCTCCCAGAGTGCTAGGATTACAGGCATGAGCCACCGCGCCCAGCCCTAAAATTTTATCCTTAAGAGATACAACTTTTACAGATTTAGACTTTATGGTGCAGAGAAATGGTGTCAGGTCTTTGATCAGATCTGGTGTTCCTGGTAGTAACTATCAGTTTCTCAGAGATTACATTAGAGATATTCTCTTTTTATCAGTGATTTAACAGAAATAAGCTGACCCTGAAATAATCATGTACACTAGAACTGCTTTTCTGGTTTATTTTCCATGCTGGAGATCATTTTGTTTCCAAGCCAGCCTCCTAAAACATGAAAAGAGCTAACATTTATTTAATTTCTTTGGGCCTCAATTTCTTCAACTGAATATTATTCAGTAATACACCTCCATAAAGTGAGACAGTAATACTTCTGAGTGTGTTACTATGGAGATTAAATAAGTTATATATGCAAAACAATTAAGACAGTATCTGACATGTGGTAAATGGTCAATAAATGTTAGGTATCTTTTTTTTGTTTTTTTTTTTTTTGAGACGGAGTCTCACTCAGTCGCCCAGGCTGGAGTGCAGTGACGCGATCTCGGCTCAGTGCAAGCTCCGCCTCCCGGGTTCACGCCATTCTCCTGCCTCAGCCTCCTGAGTAGCTGGGACTACAGGCACCCACCACCAAGCCCGGCTAATTTTTTTTATTTTTAGTAGAGACGGGGTTTCACCATGTTAGCCAGGATGGTCTTGATCTCATGACCTCGTGATCCGCCCGCCTCGGCCTCCCAAAGTGCTGAGATTACAGGCGTGAGCCACCATGCCCGGCCAATGTTAGGTATCTTTATTACCACCACTGCTATCATTATTTATTAAGTACTTATTTTAGCAGTGTACTAAGAGAACATTTTAATGATGATGAAACTAAGGCTTAGAGTAATTTTCCTCATGTTACCTAGTAAGTGTGTAGTAGACTCAATATGTAGAACTGAGCCCAAAGGAGCCTTGGGCAGAGTTGGCATAGATGTGGAACAGGCTGGAGCATCTGGCCCAGCCTTTAATAATCCTAGTTTCAAGGCTCTTAAAGGATAAGACTGGTCCAGAGAGCCCCTAAATACCGGGAAGATGTGGTTTGTAATATGTCATTAGAACATGGACATTACGGTCTGTGGGATTGTTTCAAATCCTAGTTCTATCAGTTATTAGCTATGTGAACTTTTCTAGAGCCTTAATTTCTTCCTCTGTAAACGAAGAATAATAAATATTTGCTGGCCAGGTGTGGTGGCTCATGCCTATAATCCCAGCACTTCGGGAGGCCGAGGTGGGAGGATTGTTTGAGACCAGCCTGGGCAACATAGCAAGACCATGTCTCTTACAATAATAATAATAATAACAGCTTCATGACAGTGTAAGAATTAAGCGAATAAGATCAAATGGAATGAGATAACATGTAAAGCACCTGGCATATGGCTAGTACTCAATAACCAATCCTCAGGCTTATGCTCAAGGGGTTCAAACTTGTACCTGATTCTGACATTATCTGTCTAGATGGTGAGCAGTTAGGGTCTGGGTCTGCAAAAATTAATGTGTTTGGACTCCATATGAGAGGTTCAGATTCCACAGGTGATCCTGATACTCAGAGTGCCACCCTTATCTGAAAGCACTAGACTGGGTGGTGGAGGGTAACAGCAGTGATCCTCTCTCAATGCCTGGGCTGTCAGTGTCAGTCAGGCTTTTTACAAGGCTGTGCTCTGCTTAGAATATTAATGAGCAGTCAGGGGTGGGTGTCCTGCAAAAAGGAACTCCACAGAAATGAGGCTCTCGTCTGTATAGTCAAGCAGCATTTTTGTTTGGAAAGAATATTAATGAGATCTGGATAAGAATCAGACACCAGGAAAGGACAGCTGTTGTGAGAGGCAAATCCAATTGTACAAGGAGTTACACATAATATTCAGAAAGTCCTTGTGTAATTTTAAAAAAAGTAATTAAGTTGTAGAGATAATAAACAATTTATAAATGACGTTTAAAAAAATAAATATGGCCGAGCACGGTGGCTTACACCTGTAACCCCAGCAGTTAGGGAGGCAGAGGTGAGAGATAGCTTGAGGCCAGGAGTTTGAGGCCAGCCTGGGCAACATACTGAGACCTTGTTCTTCACAAAAGAAAAAATAGGCGGGCTGGGTGTGGTGGCTCCTGCTGTAATCCCAGCACTTTGGGAGGCCGAGGCAGGCAGATCACAAGGTCAAGAGATCAAGACCATCCTGGCCAACATGGTGAAACCCTATCTCTACTAAAAATACAAAAAGGAGCTGGGCATGATACCTGTAATCCCAACTACTCAGGAGGCTGAAGCAGGAGAATTGCTTGAACCCAGGAAGCGGAGGTTGCAGTGAGCCAAAATTGTCCCCCCCCCCCCCAGCCTGGCGACAAGGGGAAACCCCTCCTAAAAAAAAAAAAAAAAAAAAAAGTAAATGTGGCTGGGGGGCACAGTGATTTTCACACCTGTAATCATCCCAGAACTTTGGGAGGCTGAGGCAGGCGGATCATCTGAGGTCAGGAGTTCGAGACCAACCTGGCCAACATGGTAAAACCCTCTCTCTAAAAAAAATACAAAAATTAGCTGGGCGTGGTGGCGCACATCTGTAATCCCAGCTATTCAGGAAGCTAAGGGAGGAGAATCACTGGAACCCAGGAGGCAGAGGCTGCAGTGAGCCGAGATCACACCACTGCATTCCAGCCTAGGTGACAGAGTGAGATTCTGTCTCAGAATAAAAAAAAGTAAATGTATTGAGCGGCCAACACATATTTGAAAATATGTTCAACCTCACTCATGATTAAAGGAGTGAAAACTGAAACAATAATGTACCATTTTCACACATCTTCTATCAGATTGGAAAAAATAAAAATAATGCTTATTACTGATAAGAATGTGGAGAAAGATTCAAATATAAATGGATGTGACTTTTTTGAGGGAAATCTGAGAATATCTGTTTAAAAGTTTAATGCATAGGCCTTTTAAACTAGAAATGCTCCTTCTAGGAATTTATGCCGTAGATGCATCCCACCCCAGGTAGGCAGTAGTACAAGCATGTACGTTGCATTCTTATTCCTAACAATGAAGAAGCAAAAGCAACCTACATGTTCATCCACAGGGGCCTTGTTAAATAGGTTTTCAACTATTACAGAATGAAATATTATGAGGTTCTGAAAGGTTGAGATAGATCTGTATGCCTCGAGATGGGAAGATGTCCAAGAGGAAAGAAATAATTGCTGAACAGCACATTAACATGAAACCATCGTATTTCTAAAACATGTTTGTATTTACGCGTGTTGTGTGTCAATTTCTCCGTGCCTCAGTTTTCTCATCTGTAAAATAGGCATTGTGATGGTACCTACCTCATGACTTGTTGCAAGGGTAAACTGAGATAACATATGTAGAGTGCTTAGTACAGTGACTGACACATAGTGCTATCTGGTGGCAATTATTATTATTGTATAGGTAATATCAGAAAGTTTATACTCCAGACTTTGACAGAGGTTACCTTTGAGAAGTAGAATTGGTTTGGGGGAAGGGCAGACAAGAGCTGGCAGGGACTTCTTCTTACATTGTGTATTTCCATATAATTGTTTATATGGAGCAGGCCCATCTTTGACCAGTCACTGACCAAGGAGCCTAGACAGTGAAGGAAGTGGCAGCTCTGGTTCAGTGGGCTTGTTGAGACCTGCGGAAGAAGGTTCCCAACGGGAAGGAGGAGGGTAAGGAAGGATGGTGCTGTGTGGAGATGGGAAGGATGTTCGTGGATTCCACCATGGCTACTGAAGTTTTTTTTTGAAAAGCACCTGACCTAATTAAAGATTTTAAAAACTTGCATTGTACAAGAACCTTACAAAGGCCAGCATGTATTTGGACTTATCCTTTTTATAATTCACTAAGTTATATTTATGTGAAAAAAGTGATTTGTGTTTAATTTGACTTTTGAATAAAAACTACAGTAAATAATTGGTCAAAGTGCGTCAAAACATTTAAAAAATGGGTAGTTTTTCCAATAAATTATGAAATAAAAATGTTGATATTTTAAAGAAACACAAATTCTCTTCAACTAAATGTTACCAGCTTCCGGATTATATAGTGATGAGCAAAAAAGTTTTTTTTTTTTTTTTGAGACGGAATTTTGTTCTTATTGCCCAGGCTGGAGTGCAATGGCATGATCTTGGCTCACTGCAACCTCTTCCTTCCCAGTTCAAGCGATTTTCCTGCCTCAGCCTCCCAAGTAGCTAGGATTACTGGCATGCGCCACCACACCCAGCTAATTTTATATTTTTAGTAGAGATGGGGTTTCTCCATGTTAGTCAGACTGGTGTCGAACTCCTGACCTCAGGTGATCCACCCGCCTTGGCCTCCCAAAGTGCTGGGATTACAGGCATGAGCCACCGCCATGACCAGCAATGTTTTAAATAATGAGAGCAACTTTCAAGCTAAAAAGTCAAACAGCTGAAGCAAATGTAACTTTTTTTTTTTTTATTTTGAGACTGCTCTCACTCTGCTGCCCAGGCTGGAATGCAGTAGCACCATCACAGCTCACTGCAGCCTCCATCTCCTGGGCTCAGGCAATCTTCCCACTTCAGCCCGTCAAGTAGCTGGAACCACAGGCACCCACCACCACACCTGGCTAATTATTAAAATTTTTTATAGAGGTGGAGTCTTACCATCATGCCCAGGCTGATTTTGAACTCTGGGCTCAAGTGATCCTCCCACCTCAGCCTCCCAAAGTGTTGGGATTAACAGGTGTGAGCCACTGTGCCTGGCCATGAATTATTTTTAATCACGGCCTTATTGACATAAACCTTCTTAAGTCAATATGACACATAAAATAAGCTAAACCCATGAGTTCTATTAACTGAACCTTTAGAATAATGTTTATTGAATGTGGCTTAGACTCTGAAGCATGCGAAGACTGACAAGATTTGCCTCTGACCTCAAGCAATGTGCCGGGCACTGTTTTACATTTACTGTCTCCTTTAGTTTAAAACAACCCTGTAAGGCAGATTTATCATTTTCCTTTTGCATAGAAGGAAAGTAAAGTACAGAGAGGTTGCCATGCATCTGGTAAGCACTGGAATGGGAATTGGAACCAGCTGGTGTTTCCATTCTACTGCCCTGCCTCCAGAGAGTCATGGGGTAAGGGTGGGCAAGGTGAGCCCTGTGGGGGGCCGCATGAGAATTCTCAGGGACCTCAGTGATCATCTGTCATCTAGTCTAATGACTTTCAAGCCATCATTTAAAAATTATAAAGTTTTATTGAAAAATTATTTATATACCATACAATTCACCTAAAGTGTGCAGTTCAGTGGTTTTAATATGGTCACACAGTTGTGCAGCCATCACCATAATCAATTTTACAACATTTTATCACCTTCCAGAGAAAACTCATACCCATCAGCAGTCAGTTCCTTGTCTTCCTACTGCCAGTCCCAGGCAACTACTAATTCTCTTTCTGTCTCTATAGATTTGCCTGTTCTGGACCTTTCATATAAATGGAATCATACAGTAAATGGTCTTTCGTGACTGGCTCCTGTCACTTAGCTTAATATTTTCAAGGTTCATCCATGTTGTAGCATGTGTCAGTACTACATTACTCTTTATAACCGAATAATATTCCCTTGTATCAGTATACCACATTTTGTTCATCCTTTCATCAGTTGACGAACATTTGTGTACAAGTTTCTGTGTGGACATGTGTTGTCATTTCTCTTGAGTATGTATATACACACACATAGGAATGGAATTGCTGGATCCCATGGTAACTCTGTGTTTAATGTTTTGAGGAACCACCAGACTGTTTTCCAAAGTGGCTGCACCATTTTACGTTTCTACTAGCAGTGTATAACGGTTCCAGTTTCTCCACATCCATGCTGACACTTGTCAAACTATATTTTTACTATACCCCACAATAAGAAATATTTTACGTTCCTATTCAGTTTATACACATACAAATAACTGAAACAAAAACTTCAAAAAAAATCTACCTGTACTATGTCTGATGCACTTTAACATTTTCAGTTGCATTCTGTTCTTTTTCATCAAAACAAACACGTTGGTTCTGACCGCTAAAGTTGCTTTCACAACTCACTAATTGTGACCTGCAGCTAGAAAAGCACTAGGCTATTTTAACCCCTTCATTTTGCACAGGAAGAAAGAAAGACCCAGAGAAGTGGCTTGTTCATGGTCATACCACTAATTAGTGGCAGATTCAAGATGAGAGCACAAGCCTGTTGGCTGCCTACTTTAACTTTGGGCAATTCATATTATACTTGACCTCTTATTCAGTAGATAAAAATAAAAGATTTTTTATTTTTTAACCTTCTTATCTTTCTCAAGCAGCATTTTAAATTCAGCAACAAACCTGGCTAGAGAAAAAAAAGAATGAGAATAACTCAATTTTATTATCATGAGTCATTGCTTTAATACAATGATTTTGTGCCATCTGGACAGAGAAGTACTAGGTGAACCTAGATGATGGGCATCAAATTAGGCAGATTGAATTAATCAGTACAGTGTCTCAGATTCATTTTTGTCCGAACTTCTGTGTACTTTTAAAGAGCAGCCATTTTCCTTACACTGTCAAATTTGAATGGCAACATAAAATTGAAGTGGGCAATATAAAAATATTTTCTGTTGTTGTCTTTCCATTTTTCTTAGAATACATGTAGGTCTTAAACCCTTTACTTATTTATTTTTGAGTCAGAATCTTGCTCTCTTGCCCAGGCTGGAGTACAATGGTGTGATCATGGCTCACTGCAGCCTCGACCTCCTGGGCTCAAGTAATCCTCCTGTTTCAGCCAAGTAGCTAGGATCACAGGCATGCACCACCATACCCAGCTAATTTTTATTTTATTTTATTTTACTTTATTTTATTTTTTGACAGAGAACAGGTCTTGCCATGTTGCCTAGGCTGGTCTGGAACTTCTGGCCTCAAGCAGTCCTCTCTCCTCAGCCTCCCAAAGTGCTAAGATTACAGGCATGAGCCACTGTGTCCTGCCTTAAACCCTTTAATTCAGTGTTTTCCAGCATTTGATGAGGGAACCTCTGACACTAGAGTTACTTCGAGGTACTTATTAAAATGTGGGTTTTTTGAGCCTTTCTCCAGACCTAATGAATCAGAATCATGGGATGGGACCTGAAAATCAGTATTGTATACACGTTTCCTAAGTGATTCTATGTACGCTCAAATTTGTAACCAACTGAATTTAGTGTTTTTCCCCCTTTATTTCTCATCTTCCTTTTGGTTTCTAAAATTACTATTTGATTTTGTTACCTGTAGAGCCAAATAGTTATTCATTAGCATTTATAAGAAAACACCTAAATTATCTCAGTAGAGGGAGTTAACTAAAACAATATTGATGGGGTTCAGTTTTATTCTACCTTAGTAGAATACTGGAGACCATTTTTTTGATGGCTATCTCCACTGGTTTCCCATACCTTGGAAAGATTTATTTTGGAATAAACATATACAACCTACTCTATTGTTTGATTTCTTTTCCCCAAAACACTAGTCTCTAAAATAGCTGAATCCAAAATTATTTCAGATCCCTGGGATCCCTCTCTTCATTAACAAATACTTGAGTGCCCACCATGTGTCAGGCACTGTTCTGGGAGTTAAAATACAGTGTGATTTTTAAAAATTACAGTGTGGGACAGGCACAGTGGCTCACACCTGTAATCCCAACACTTTGGGAGGTTGAGCTTGGAGGATTGCTTGAGCCCAGGAGTTCGAGGCTGCAATAATTATGATCACACCACTGCACTCCAGCCTGGGAGACAAGAGTGAGACTTTGTCTCAGAAAAAAAAAATTAACAATCTGATCAGGTAGGGATAGGTCTAATACTTTGAGAACTTACAAGGAACCTTTTAGCCCAAGCTTGAGGGGTCAGGGAAGGTATCTGGAACAAAGTGTCCCCCAAGCTGGGACCTATAGCAGAAGGCCAGGGAGGCTCAAGCATTTTCAGACAGAGGGTAGCAGTGTGCTCAGAGAATGGCTTGTATCAAGAGATAACTTGAGCCTACCTAAAGATGTGAGGAGGCCGGGCGCGGTGGCTCAAGCCTGTAATCCCAGCACTTTGGGAGGCCGAGACGGCCGGATCACGAGGTCAGGAGTTTGAGACCATCCTGGCTAACACGGTGAAATCCCGTCTCTACTAAAACATACAAAAAAAGCTAGCCGGGCGAGGTGGCTGGCGCCTGTAGTCCCAGCTACTCGGGAGGCTGAGGCAGGAGAATGGCGTAAACCCGGGAGGCGGAGCTTGCCGTGAGCTGAGATCCGGCCACTGCACTCAAGCCTGGGCGACAGAGCAAGACTCCGTCTCAAAAAAAAAAAAATACAAAAAACTAGCCGGGCGTGGTGGCGG
>NW_016810386.1:747088-778233 GCF_001698545.2 Rhinopithecus bieti
CGTCTCAAAAAAAAAAAAAATACAACAAACTAGCCGGGCGGGGGGGCGGGCGCCTGTAGTCCCAGCTACTCGGGGGGCTGGGGCAGGAGAATGGCGGAAACCCGGGAGGCGGAGCTTGCAGTGAGCTGAGATCCGGCCACGCCACTCCAGCCTGGGCGACAGAGCGAGACTCCGTCTCAAAAAAAAAAAAAAAAAAAAAGATGTGAGGAAAAGCTTGTGCAAAGTCCATATGTGCAAAGCTTTGTCCAATTTTATTCAAGATGTATTTATAGAGTTCCTTCTGTTTAGAAAGCAATATACTAGATGTCAGAAAGGCAAAAGACAAAGCAAGGAAAGGGCTAAAATAGCATTTATTGATATGTAAATAAGTAAATAAATGACTTCTTAAGCTCTTATTGGGTGCTAGGTAGAGTTGTACATACTTGACACTTAAGAACTTGTTTAATTCTTTCCGCAATGAAGTATTCTTTTATCCTCAATTTATAGATGAGGAAACTCAGTTTAACAACTTGCCCAAGATCACTCAGCTAGTTAGTGGTGGGAGATCTCAACAGCTAGATTCTAATCCATGCCCCATCCTCTTAGCCTCTTGCTATTTTCTTTCCACTATGTGTCCCTGTGTAGGGATTTTATATAGAATTTTTGACTAGCTAAGGTAGGTGATGGTATATGCCTCAGAGAAGTAAAGAAATTTGCACATGTCACCACAATTAGAGGCCCAGTGAGAGCCTGTAAGTTCTCTTTTTAACTTCAAACTTCATTTACATTTTGTTATACTATGTTTTGTGTTATTTGAAGTAAGCAAAAATTCATTTACCAATTCTTTGGGGAAAAATGATTTGTAATTAAATGAACTTAATTTGAGGAGTAGAGGTTAAGAAAGGATAATACATATGATTCGGGTTATGTTATGTTGCATATCGGACATATGAAACTATCCCGCATGGAGTAGAAATTCTAGGACTGGGCTGGGCACGGTGGCTCATGCCTGTAATCCCAGCACTTTGGGAGGCCAAAGCAGGTGGCTCACTAGAGGTCAGGAGTTCGAGACCAGCCTGGCCAACATGGTGAAACCTCATCTCCACTAAAAATACAAAAACTCATTACAGGTGGTGAGCACCTGTAATCCCAGCTACTCAGGAGGCTGAGGCAGGAGAATCACTTAAACCCGGGAGGTGGAGGTTGAAGTGAGCCAAGATTGCGCCATTGCACTCCAGTCTGGGCAACAAGAGTGAAACTCCGTCTAAAACAAATAAAAAAATTAAAAAAATAAATAAACTCTAGGAGTGGAAGTCAGGAAAGTTAGGCCTTAGGATCCAGCTTTGGGAATCATGTGGAATAAGTGACTTTTGATGAGTTGAGCGTAAGTGAGCTCACTCACAGATGGGAAACTGACCCTTTATAGATTGCTGGGAGTAAGAGTGGAGGTAGGAAAAGAGGATTCTGCAAGACAAGAAAAAATTGGAATTGCTTCTCAATTACACAACCTCATTTGTGTTGCTCTTGCTCTGAGTCTTAGTGTTTTTGAAGGCACAAAATATCCTTAAAAGGAGATAAAAAGATTAACTATTATTGAAGTGAGTCTGTCCTGATGTAAACATTTACATTCTTGTTGACCCCTGGGAATTTGGTCAATGTTACAATTGTCCTATTGTCTAGATTCATGTTTCTACACATACCTGAAGCTCTTCCAAGAACAGTAGCAGTGATTATTCTAACATGCCTGCAGACTTGTCTATCTTCATGTTTCTGAATAATAGAGTAGTGAACTTTTTATGTATAATATTTGATGTTGTTTAGTGATTCCAGTTTTTTATATTGTGAGTTTATATGAGAGTTTGAATAAGCTAAAATTACTGGGTAATTCACAGTTCTGAAAAATATATGCTTTCTCATCACTAGTCTTGGGACTCCAGGATAAGCATTCAGTTTCTGTATTAATTGTGTTTCAGATAAAATTTAAAGCTATGTGTAATTTTATGGAAGGCATATTTATAGAGTTCTTTCTATTTAGAAAGCAATGTATTAAATACTAGATGTCAGAAGAGTAAAAGACAAAGTAGATCTGTCCTCTGACTTCAAGTATCTTGCTATTGAGTAGGAATTATAAAATTATTATAAGGCAGGGGAAGTGACTTATGCTGATTAGGAATAGGGCTAGGGCAGTTTGGAAAAGGGCTATGTGTGGTCTTTCACTTGAGTCTTTTAAGGTGAATAGGTTGAGTAGGGGATAACATTTAAATGGAGTGAAAAAAATATATGGTGTATCATGGGAGGAGAAGCTGGTTATTGCGTAATTTTAGAGATTCTAGATCTCTTTTCAGAAATCAAAGTTCTGTGGGGTTAGGCTTTTTACTATCAGAGAAAGAAGTTACAAATAAGCCAAGAGGGAATACTAGACTGAACCTTGTGATGCTGGATTGGAGTCAGAAGTGTCAGGATGAATTTATAGTTTATAAAATATGTATAGGGCCAGGCACGGTGACTCATACCTGTAATCCCAGCACTTTGGGAGGCTGAGGTGGGTAGACAACGAGGTCAAGAGATTGAGACCATCCTGGCCAACATGGTGAAACCTTGTCTGTACTAAAAATACAAAAATTAGTCGGGTGTGGTGGTGCATGCCTGTAGTCCCAGCTACTCAGAAGGCTGAGGCAGGAGAATCGCTTGAACCCGGGAGGTGGAGGTTGCAGTGAGCCGAGATCGTACCACTGCACTCCAGCCTGGCGACAGAGTGAGACTCCGCCTCAGGAAAAAAAAAAAAAAAGTATAGATAGATATAGAGCTAAACAAAGAAATGTGTGCGTATAGGCCAAGTGCAGTGGCTCACACCTATAATCCCAGCACTTTGGGAGGCTGAGGTGTGAGGATCACTTGGGCCCAGGAGTTTGACACAAGCCTGGACAATATGGTGAGACTCTGTCTCTACAAAAAAGTTTAAAATATTAGCCAGGCGTGGTGGCATGTGTCTAGTCCAAGCTACTCGGCAGGCTGAGGTGGGAGGATAATTTGTGCTCAGGAGGTGGGTTGCAGTGAGCAGTGATTGCACCACTGCAGTCCAGCCTGGGTGACAGTGGATTCTGTCACACACACACACACATACAAAGTGTGTATACATGGGTCAGTATACACACATATAATTCTTGGTTTTGTCCACTAAGAGAGCCTGGAAGCAGTGACATCTCAGTGGCAATGAGCATAACTAGTAGTGTCCAGATGTTAACTTCTCCCATAAAAGAAAACAGGGCTCCTTGGGGAAGTAGTTGATTCCAGAGCTGAGGCATGGTAAATACAAGATGAGCCTGGAACATCTTGTAGTGCTAGAAAGTAAGGACGTGCTAAAAACAAAACAAACAAAAAACAGGGCAAGTTGAGAGAACACAGGAGCCAAGCCGAAAAACTCCAAATGGCCAGAGCTGGAACAATTTGAGCAACAAAATAAGGATAGTGTTGGATTATAACACAGGGAATAAAATAACTATCTATGAAACCATACTGGTATAAATAAATGGTTGGGCTGGACGTGGTGGCTCGTGCCTGTAATCCTAGCACTTTGGGGTGGCCGAAGCAGGAAGATCATCTTGTGGCATACCGCCAAGGTTACTACTTGAGATCATCGCTATGACAGTTACTACTGTTACTACTTGAGACCGTCATTATGAGACTGAACTAAGCAGAAATGAAAACTTAAAACAAAAGTAACTATTTTTAAGGAAGGGGCCAGAGGAAGAAAAAGAGAGTTCCCTGTTTCTAGTGAGCAAAGGCAGCCCACTGAGCTTCCATAGCCCTTCGTATTTATTTGTAGAAAGAGCAGGGAGGAGGAGGTAATGATTGGTCAACTGCTTAATTGATCACAGGTTTATATTACTGTTAACAGGCATCAATTATGCCTAATCACAAGAAACACTGCCATGGTGACTGCCCTCAGCATTCCTTCTGGGTGGCAGATGCAGTTTGTCAGTTTGCTAACATTCTGCATTCATGAGAACAGTTTGCTGTTTACTCATATAGCCTCCAGTGGTATACTGAGTTGATCACGACCCTCACTCTTTCCGCCTTCAACATCATCTGAGCTCAGGAATTTGAGACCAGCCTGGACAACATAGGGAGACTTCATCTCTATTATAATAAAAATAATAATAAGTAAATGGTTGAATAAATGAGGGAGAACAAATCTTCCTTATAGAAGAATTTCAATTAATCAATGCAGAAAGGATGAGAGTAACAGAAAATCACCATTAGAATACCAGTAATAATTGCCATAAGCAGGACCCACCCATGAGTGCTAAAATTAATGGGAAAAAGTTTAAGGAGAAGCAGAGTCAAAGTTCTCCCTCACAATATTTATGAATTACAAAGGGAAAACAAATAATAACTTTACAGAGGAGAAACTGATATACCACGTTAACCATGTGATCAAGGCTAATGTCATGAGTAATAAGACATCACATCAACATCATGTACCCTTTGATATGATGCACTGTGAAGGGCACATCAGCTCTGGATTATTCTTTTCAAACATTTATAATCTCAATCTAATCCGAGAAAACATCATGTTTTTCAAAAAAACTTTTTGTTTTTTGAGTATTGCAAGATTTTCCAGGCTGATCTTGTATTTGCCCTTCCCCAGCTCTGGAATCAACCACTTCTCCAAGGAGTCTTGATTCTATTTTATTGGCGAAACCAAGAAACCCAAATTGAGGAACATTCTACATAATATCTGACCAATAGTTTCAACAATATCAAGCTCATGAAAGACAAGGAAAAGCAGAGTAACTGTCATAGATTGGGGGAGACTTAGGAAGACACGACAACTAAATGCAGTGTATGATCCTGAAACAGAAACAAGACGTTAATGAAAAAACTGGTGGAAATTCAATAAAGTCTATAGTTAATAGTATTGTACCAGTGCTCATTTCTTAGTTTTGCTAACTGTAGTATAGTAATATAAGATAAAGCTAGGTGAAATGTATATGGGAACTCTTGTACTATTTTTGCAAGTCTTATGTATGAAATTGTTTCAAAATAAAAGGTGAGTGCTCACTCAGTCATACATATACTGAAGTTGAAATGATACAGAGAAGATTAGCATGGTCCCTGTGTGAGGTTAACACACAAATTTGTGAAGCAGTCCATGTTTAAAAAAATAACGTTAAAAAAAAAAAAAGTTAAAGAACTATTAACTTCCAGCCAGGCGCGGTGGCTCACGCCTGTAATGCCAGCACTTTGGAAGGCTGAGGCGGGCAGATCACAAGGTCAGAAGTTGAAGACCAGTCTGACCAACATGGTGAAACCCCATCTCTACTAAAAATACAAAAAAAAATTAGCCGAGTGGTGGCACGTGCCTGTAATCCCAGCTACCCAGGAGGCTGAGGCAGGAGAATTGCTTGAACCTGGGAGGCGGAGGTTGCAGTGAGCCGAGATCACGCCACTGCACTCCAGCCTGGTGACAGAGCGAGACTCCGTCTAAAAATAAATAAATAACTATTAACTTCCAAAAAATGTTCAAGAATGTGAATTTAGTCACTATTTTTGTACAGAAATATAAACTTAGAAATAAATGTAATTTTCTGAAAAAAACATTATGTAGCAACATATTTCATGTTACTTTTATTTAAAATTCCCCTTTGCAACTTGAAGTATTTTAGGTTGTTTTTTTTTTTTCTTTTAATTGCTCCCTTTTACCTGATGACATTCAAATTGGGAAGAGTTGTTGGCAGAAAAACTTTAAAACTCTACAATCTATTTCTTTTTTTTTTTTTTTTTTTTGAGACGGAGTCTCGCTCTTGTCGCCCAGGCTGAGTGCAGTGGGCCGGATCTCAGTCCACGCAAGCTCCGCCTCCCGGGTTTACGCCATTCCCTGCCTCAGCCTGCCCGAGTAGCGGGACTACGGCGCCCGCCATCTCTCCCGGCTAAGTTTTGTATTTTTAAAGTGGAGACGGAGTTCACTGTGTTAGCCACCCCCCCCCCCCCCCCCCCCCCCCCCCCCCCCCCCCCCCCCCCCCCCCCCCCCCCCTGGATGTCTCGACTCCTGACCGTGTGATCGCCCGCCCTCTGCCTCCCAAAGTGCTGGGATTACAATCTATTTCTTAAAAATAATGTTTCTTTTCTTTTTTGAGACGAGTCTCGCTCAGTCGCCCAGCTTGGAGTACAGTGGGCAGTCTGGCCACTGCAAGCTCCGCCCCCGGGTCACGCCTTCTCTGCCTCAGCCTCCCAAGTAGCTGAGACCTACACGTGGCTGCCACCAAGCCCGACTAATTTTTTTGTATTTTTAGTAGAGACGGGTTCACCGTGTTTGCCGGGATGTCCTATCTCCTGACCCTCGTCGATCCGCCTGCTCGGCCTCCCAAAGTGCTGGATACAGCGTGAGCCACCAACCTGCCTTTTTCTTCTCTTCTCTTCTTTTTCTTTCCTTTTCTTTCTTTTGTTTTCTTTTTCTTTTTTTTTTTTTTTTTGTGTGTGTCTTTTTTTTTTTGACAGGGTCTGGCTCTATAGTCCAGGTAGAGTACAGTGGTGTGGTCACAGCTCACTGCAACCTTAATCTCCAGGGCTCAAGTGATCCTCCCACCTCAGCCTCCTGAGTAGCTGGGACTACAGACACACCACCATGCCCAGATAGTTTGCTGTATTTTTTTTGTAGAGACAGAGTTTCACCATGTTGCTCAGGCTGGTCTCAAACTCCTGAGCTCATGTGATCTGCCTGCCTCGGCCTCCCAAAGTGCTGGGATTACAGGCATGAGCCACTACACCTGGCCCATTTTTTCTTCATAAGTGAGTTTGTAGTTTTTACTTTATTCTAATTTTCTGAGGCTATGTTCAGGAAGCCATACTTCTTGAATAAGTAACCATCTCAGGAGATAAAAAAGAGAGGCCACTGAGATCAGATATATAAGAACAGGATTTTATTAGTGGCTTGGGGAGGGCTGGTTGCAGGGCCAGCTCTGCAATTTATTTTTTGGTTTGGTTCGGTGTTTTTTTTTTTTTTTTTTGGTTTTGAGACAGAGTCTTGTGCTGTTGCCCAAGCTGGAGTGCAGTGACACAATCTTGGCTCACTGCAACCTCTGCCTCCGGGGTTCGAGAAATTCTTCTGCCTCACCCTCCCGAGTAGCTGGAATTACAGGCACGCACCACCACACCTGGCTAATTTTTGTATTTTTGGTAGAGACAGGATTTTACCATGTTGGCCAGGCTGGCCTCAAACTCCTGAACTTAAGTGATCCACCCACCTAAGCCTCCCAAAGTGCTGGGATTACAGGCGTGAGCTGCCGCGCCCAGCTGTTTTTGTCCAAGCCTGGTTTCTGAGAGACAGTTCCCTTGGTCAGGAGAGTCTGTAAATGAATTTATTAGAATAGGTTTCCTGGAGCAGTTACTGGCCTCACCCTAAGCAATAGCTTGAGGAAGCAGATACCTGGGGCAGATTTCCCAGTGAGTCACTCTTCAACTTTTCAAGGACCTTTGTTAGAGAGATCTTTATCTCCAAGCCACAGCTCACCCTAGGACAGTTTAGTGGCCCATCTCAAGCTACCTGGTTTGATAAAAGAACATTGATCCTGGGAGTTAGAATTCTAGCTCTAATACTAACCACCTGGTGACTTTGGGAAAATGATTGAACCTTTATGTGTCTCGGTTTCCTCACTGTAAAAATGGGGATTTGGTTACTTGATTTCTGAGCTATTTTGTTGATGAAAAAAATCTACCATTTGTATCTGAAACTGAAGGCATCTTCCTTCTCAGCAAACAGTTCCCCTTTCTATGTATACCATTTATTTGTCATGCGACAATCCTTCTAGTCTCTGAAGCTAAAATCTGTTTATTTTGTTATATGTTTCCTTTAACTCTTGCAGCCAACTGTCTTCCAATCCAGCAGTTCTTCCTTCACAGTTCATGTGGTAATAGAATGCATGTGACTGAAGAGAATGTGTTTTGGAGTCTAAAAGTCTGAAAATGGAACTCAGAGAGACTGGGTGGGTGGGGAGAGATAATATACCTTTCTTTTTTTTTTTTTTTTTGAGACGGAGTCTCGCTCTGTCGCCTACGCTGGAGTGCAATGGCACTATCTTGACTCACTGCAACCTCTGCTTCCTGGTTCAAGCAATTGTCCTGCCTCAGCCTCCCAAGTAGCTGGGATTACAGTTGCCTGCCACCATGCCTGGCTACTTTTTTGTATGTTTGGTAAAGACAGGATTTCACTACCTTGGCCAGACTGGGTCCTGAACTCCTGACCTCAGGTGATCCTCCTGCCTCAGCCTCCCAAAGTGCTAGGATTACAGGCATGAGCCACCGCGCCCGGCCCCAATACCACACCTTTAATGCAGGCCTATGAAAGCCAGATACTTACCTACAATGGAGGGTATTCCAAGTGGGCCCAGGATAACTTTTAAGTTTCCCTGAAAGCAGGAATGATTATCTCTGATATTCACCACTCTGGGAAGATACTCACCACTATTCTCTTACTGAAACATAATTTGTATGGGTTTTCAGATAGGTGGTTCAGGGATTTTTCTACCTGGTTTTCTGCATTAGCTAAAAGTGATGGTTTTAATCATTCTTCATTAATTGTAGTTGAAAGAAAATGGACTTTGGAATCAAACAGAATATGCATTTGAATCCCAGCTCTGCTACTTTATAGCTAAGTGATCTTTGTAAAGTTAATATGTCTGATCTCAATTTCATCATCATAAATATAAGACAATAAAACCAATCCTGTAGAATGATTATGAGGATTGAGATATATGCTTCGCATAAAGTAAGTGTCTTAAAATCTTCCTAAAAATTCCAAGAGTTGAATTTCTAACTTTAGCTTTGAATTTATAGTTTCCTGTTGTATATCACTTGGATTTCTCTTGCTGACATGTATATCTCAACATGTGTAAATCAACACTCATCATTTTCCCTCTTCTTTCTATATTTACTGTCTCTGTTAATGGGATCAACAGCCTTCCAGTCATTCAGGTTTGATGATGCCAGCTTTGATTCTCTTTTACCCTAAGTTCATTTTATTCTAAGAACTGTCAGTTTCTCTCTTCCTACTTTCCCATTTCCACCTACCCTAATTTAATTCATGAATTTAAACCTTGATTACCTCTCACTTAGTTTTAGGATCTTCTTGACTAGTAATTTAGACTCCAGTCTTTTTTCCTTTTAGCAAGTTGCACACCACTGCTGAATAATATTTTAAAATATGATAGTCATGTTACATGCTTTTTCAGAAACTTTATGTGTTCCACCAGAGAGACTGTGGTTAATCCACTACAGAGATCTTATCTTACAGGTGTGGATATTGAGACTCAGAATTTTTTTTTTTTATAAAAGCCGTGCATGTGCTAAGTAAATAGCATATTAAGATTAGACCTCATCTCCGATCACTCACGAGTGAATTCTTCCTGCTATTGGAATATGACCCAAACTCCTTAGCATGTTTTTCTTCCCAGTCAGACCCCATTGTGTCTTTTTTTTGAGACAGAGTCTTGCTCTTGTCTCCCAGGCTGGAGTGCAGTGGCACAATCTCGGCTCACTGCAACCTCCGCCTCCCGGGTTCAAACGAGTCTCTTGCCTCAGCCTTCCAAGTAGCTGGGATTATAGGCACGTGCCACCACACCCAGCTAATTTTTTTTTTTTTTTTTTTGAGACGGAGTCTCGCTCTGTCTCCCAGGCTGGAGTGCAGTGGCCGGATCTCAGCTCACTGCAAGCTCCACCTCCCGGGTTCACGCCATTCTCCTGCCTCAGCCTCCAGAGTAGCTGGGACTACAGGCGCCCGCCACCTCGCCCGGCTAGTTTTTTGTATTTTTTTTAGTAGAGACGGGGTTTCACCGTGTTAGCCAGGATGGTCTCGATCTCCTGACCTCGTGATCCGCCCGTCTCAGCCTCCCAAAGTGCTGGGATTACAGGCTTGAGCCACCGCGCCCGGCCTTAATTTTTATATTTTTTAATAGAAACGGGGTTTTACCATATTGGCCAGGCTGGTCTCGAACTCCTGACCTCAGGTGATTCACCTGCTTCAGCCTCCCAAAGTGCTGGGATTACAGGCAAGAGCCACCGTGCTCGGCTGGATACCCATTCTCTAGGCTCCCATAGGCTATCTAACATAATACCCAGCACAATACACCAAAGTTACTCGTGTCTCTCTCCTCCTGTAGTCTACTGGCTTTTGGAAGGAGAAGCTTTTTTCCTCCTCCAATGATTAGTGCATGTCTAATGTCTACTGTGTCACACAGATGTCTACTGTGAGAACCAATCTGCTTAAGGTGGTCACTCTCCTCCACCTCCTCCCGACATTCCCAGGGCACCATGTAGTTAAAAGCTGTGATTAAAATCCTGTTATTCAGTATGTATAAATATTTATTGCATACCTACAATGTGTTAGGCCAACATGATAGGAAAATTTCATTTTGCAATACACTGCCATGCCAGTCTTAGAGGGGTAAATGCATTCTAAGAAAGGGGAACAAATGTAAAGGCTCAATCCTGTTATACCCCAGCTGCAACACTTTAGATATGTTCCACAAAGTTTTGATTCCATTTTCTAATCTCTACAATGAGAAAAGAAGAACACGCTTCCTCCTAACTAATGAAGGTTAAATGAGTTAGGCAGGGAAGCACTCAGCACAGGACCCAGCTCTGCGTGCTCCAAATTAACTGAGATTCTCACACACTGCCTGGACTGACACTGGCTACACGTCATTTGGAGAAACTATATTGACTAGCTTCTCTCCTATCTGAAGCCCATTCTTAACTACAAAAACGTCAGTTCCTGATCCCTACGCAGGATTCGGTCAGCCTCCACACTTACGTTGCCCGAATTACAACGCATTATATAACCCTGCGAATATAAATTTATTCATGGAAACAAGATCAACAGCAAGGCTAAAGTCCGAGTTCTAGTTTCTCTACGGGTTTCTACATGACCTTGGGCGGTCCCTTCTCAAACCCTTGTTCCCCTACCGGAGCCCCAGGCTCCTGGCGTCCCGCACTCACCATAGCGGGCCCAGAGCTTGGGCTGCACATCGGAGCATTCGCGGATTAGGATGGGTAGGTCGGGATTCGCCTTCTTTAGCTCCACATAGCGTTTCTCAATGAAGTCCCTGCGGGGCCGGAGAGAGCGCCGCGCGTGCTGTGGGCGCCGGCTTCCCTCAACTTCAGGGAGATCGAGGTCGTGACCTCGGCGTCCCGAAGCCCGCCCGCCTCACCACGCCGCGCCTCACCTGACGCCCTGGCTGCCGGGCGAGCGCTGACATAAGTGGATGCGAATCTCACGCAGGCCCAGCTTTGCCCCGATTCCTCGACTCGCTGCGGCCGCCGCCATCTTGGCTAATCCCGAAGTCCCCAGTTCCAGGTCTTCGGGCCAAGTTCTGCGGTCTGACCAATCGCGGACCCTCCAGCCTAGGCCTTAGGCCTGATGACGCAGGGGCGGGGTAAAGCTTGGCCAATGATATAAAAGTATTGTAGGCCCGCTGCGAGGTCAATTTCTTTGCGATCGGGGTTGGTCAGAGGGAAAAACAGGAAGCGGAAAGGCTGCGAACGCAAAGCAGTGTGGGTTGATTCTGAGGTGTACTGTGGGAAAGGGCTTGTCGCTGCGGTGTTGCTGTTGGAGACTTGATTGTTGGTGACAGCGAAACAACGATAACAAAATGCCGGAGCGAGATAGTAAGGCTCAGGCCATCCTTTATTTCTTCCCCATGGCACTTGGGGCATTTGGCGCATTATTGTAGCTTCTGAGCTTACGCCGGGTGTGTGTATGTATGTGTGACGCTTGAGCCCGGCGAAGCCGTAGGGTCATAAATGAAGCCGACAGCTCCAAACTCCGGCCCCAGTCCTCACTCCTACTCCAAGTGATGATGGGCAGCTTTTGTCTGTGGATCGCTTTCCCCCAGTACTGTCCCATATTGTTGCGCGTATTCATCTTTTACGTAGTATTTTAGACGTGATTTTCCGGAAGTCTTCTCTCTTCCAGCGCAGGATTAGGGTCCTTTGCTTTGTGCTCCCACAGCTTCTTGTAGTTTCCCATTTCAGCACTTATTTCATTGTGTTGACACTGCCGCTGTTCTTCCTTTTGTTCTGTATTGTTCACTACTATATCTCAAATTTTTGCATAGGAACTGACACATAAGAGCCTGATTAAATTAACGTCAATTCTTTTTGTCAGGTGAGCCGTTCTCCAACCCTTTGGCGCCCGATGGCCACGATGTGGATGATCCTCATTCCTTCCACCAGTGAGTATTTTGTGCTAGGACCATGGAAATGAGTTGGGCGATGAATAGAGAGGTGGTGGTGATGGTCAAAGAATTCTGAATGTCTTGTCATCAAGGATGGTCAAAATTTATACCCGCTGGCCCTTTATCTCTGTGAGCCTTAATTGGATCAGGCCAAGTGCATAAGGGTATTAGAAGGGAAATTCCTGCAGGAAAGGTGTTAAGGTTTTTTGTTTTTTTTAAAAAATACGTGTTGTGTAATTACATATTATGTAGGAATTACTTCTTCCGATAGAAAATTAAAACATAGGAAATAAGGGTAAAATCATCTTTTTTTGTTTTTTTTTTTTTTTGAGACTGAGTTTTGCTCTTGTTGCTCAGGCTGGAATGCAATGGCGCGATCTCGGCTCATGACAACCTCTGCCTCCCGGGTTCAAGCAATTCTGCCTTAGCCTCCCGAGTAGCTGGGATTACAGGCATGTTCCACCACGCCCGGCTAATTTTGTATTTTTAGTAGAGATGGGGTTTCTCCATGTTGATCAGGCTGGTCTTGAAATCCCGACCTCAGGTGATCCACCTGCCTCTGCCTCCCAAAGTGGTGGGATTACAGGCGTGAGCCACCGTGCCCGGCCCATCTTTGATAACATCCCCAATTCATGTTTGGTAAAATCATCTTTGATAACATCCCCAATTCCAATCCATTTCTTTTTTTTTTTCTTTTTCTTTTTTTTTTGAGACGTAGTCTCACTCTGTTGCCCAGGCTGAAGTGGAGTGATGCAATCTCGGCTCACTGCAACCTCTGCCTTCTGAGTTCAAGTGATTATCCTGCCTCAGCCTCCCAAGTAGCTGGGACTACAGGCATATGCCACCACGCACTACTGATTCTTCTTCTTTTTTTTTTTTTTTTTTGTATTTTTAGTAGAGACAGGGTTTCACTATGTTCGTCAGGCTGGTCTTGAACTCCTGGCCTGAAGTGATCCACCCGCCTCGGCCTCCCAAACTGCTGGGATTGCAGGCATGAGCCACCATGCCCAGCCTCAGTCCTTTTCTTAGAAGTAACCACAGTTACCTTTTTTTGTGTATCTTTTCCTCCTGTTGCCCAGGCTGGAGTTCAATGGCACTATTTCTGCTCACTGCAACCTTTACCTCCCAGGCTCAAGCAAGTCTTCTGCCTCAGTTTCCCCAGAAGCTGGGATTACAGGCGTGCACCACCATGCTTGGCTAATTTTTGTCTTATTAGTAGAGACAGGGTTTCACCATGTTGGCCAGGCTGGTCTTGGCCTCCTGACCTCAAATGATCTGCCTGCCTCAGCTGCCCAAAGTGCTGGGATTACAGGCGTGAGCCACCGCGCATGACCCTCCTACTCTTTTTTTAAATGCATTTATACGCATACATGCATGTCTGAGGAAAACACAACATTGCTTTGTGATTTAAAATATTTGAGTTAAATGATACTAGGTTGTATATATCATTTTTGCAACTTGCTTCTTTTTTTTTTTTTTTTTTTTTTTTTGAGACGGAGTCTCGCTCTGTCACCCAAACTGGAGTGCAGTGGCCGGATCTCAGCTCACTGCAAGCTCCGCCTTTCGGGTTCACGCCATTCTTCTGCCTCAGCCTCCCGAGTAACTGGGACTACAGGCACCCGCCACCTCGCCCGGCTAGTTTTTTTTTTTTTGTATTTTTTAGTAGAGATGAGGTTTCACCGGGTTAGCCAGGATGGTCTCAATCTCCTGACCTCGTGATCCGCCCATCTCAGCCTCCCAAAGTGCTGGGATTACAGGCTTGAGCCACCACGCGGCCGCAACTTGCTTCTTTTTAAACCCTGCTCAGTGTTTCTGAGATTATCTTTCATAGCAGTGACAAGCATTCCGTCTTGGCTAAACTTTAGTCAGGTTCCCCAAAGAGTCCTATTTTTCAGCAGGACTCATCCTTGGCCTGCTGAGCACAGTTTTAGCAAGGAAATCAACCCCTGCTCCACCCCCATACCTAACCAAGTTGCTTTTAGTAATTTTCTATAAATTCTCACTTGTCCCTGTTGTATTTGGAATTAAGTTCAGTCTCTCTACTCTATTACAGTGATCTTGACTTCTGTTACAGTAGTCTTCAATAAAGTCTTGGGGGGAAGAGGAACTTGCTTAGATATCAAGGGTGGGAGAAGAGGAGCTGAGTTGGATATCAAGAGTGGAAAAACTTTCTGTGAACTGACTTAGAATTCCTTTTTAAAACTGAGGTCAGCAGGCCAAGGAAGAGCCCTAGTCAGAAGAGAGCTTCAAAGGAGTCTGACTTTAATTTGATCAAGAGAGGAGTCAGTCGTTGTCAGTGTACCAATTAAAATAATCTCTTGTACCATTAGTGCTGTCTTTCCCTCTTTGGGAAACACCATCATGGTTTAGTCTCCAGCTAATAAACACTTAGTCTGTTTCAGACTGATTCTTTTCTTTATTTTTTTGAGACAGAGTCTTGCTGTTTTTCCCCAGGCTGGAGTGTAATACCTTGATCTTGGCTCACTGCAACCTCCGCCTCCCAGGTTCAAGGATTCTCCTGCCTCAGTCTCCCGAGTAGCTGGGATTACAGGCGCCCACCACCATGCCCAGCTAATTTTTTTGTATTTTTAGTAGAGACGGGATTTGACCATATTGGCCATGCTGGTCTCGAATGCCTGACCTCGGGTGATCCTCCCGCCTCAGCCTCCCAGAGTGCGGGGATTATAGGCATGAGCCACTGCACCCAGCCAGACTGATTATTTTCAAGGCTATAGTTGAATTTCCTTTACAGGCCTTCTTATATACATATGTCAGTAATTGGCCTGGCTAAATATAAATAAATGGAGTTGCTGGCTCGTAGGCGATATATTCTTAAATTTTAACAAATACTGTGAAATTGCCCTCCAAATTGGTTATACTGGTTTACATTCTCATCAGCATTATATGAGAGTATCCCCCTCCCAAATTCTCACTCACACTTGATTTATCAAACTTTTTAGTAGTTAACACTCTGATGCATTAAAAGTGGCATATCTAGTTGGGTGCAATGGCTCACACCTATAATCCCAGCACTTTGGGAGGCCAAGGTGGTCAGATCACCTGAGGTCAGGAGTTTTGAGACCAGCCTGGCCAACACGGTAAAACCCCATCGCTAATAAAAATACAAAAATTAGCTGGGTATCGGGAGGCGGAGCTTGCAGTGAGCTGAGATCTGGCCACAGCACTCCAGCCTGGGCAGCAGAGCGAGACTCCGTCTCAAAAAAAAAAAAAAAAAATTAGCTGGGTATGTGTTGGCAGGTACCTGACCTGTAATCCCAGCTACTTGTAGAAGGCTGAGGCCAGGGAGATCACTTTGAACAGGAGCGCCAGGAGGTTGTAGTGGGGCTGAAGCATGCCACTGCCACTCCAGGACGCGGGGCAGCAGAGTGGCAGCAGGAGGGAGACTCTGTCTTAAAAAAAAAAAAAAAAGCCTGGGTGCTGTGGCTTATCCCTACTAATCCCAGCACTTTGGTGTTGGGAGGCCGAGCGGAGCAGATCACCTGAGGTCAGGAGCTTTGAGACCAGCCTGGCCACATGGTGCAAACACCCCCTTTAAATACTTAAATACAAAATTAGCTGGGGGTGTGTTGGCAGGCACGGGGCACCTGTAATTCCCAGGCTTACTTGTGAGGTCTGAGGCAGGAGAATCACTTGAACCAGGAGGCAGAGGTTGTAGTGGGCTGAGATCATGCCACTGCACTCCATCCGGGGCAGCAGAGGGAGACTCTGTCTTCAAAACAAAACAAAACAAAACAAAAAGCGCTGGGTGCTGTGGCTCATCCCTATAATCCCAGCACTTTGGGAGGCCAAGGTGGGCGGATCATAAGGTCAGGAATTCAAGACCAGCCTGGCCAATATGGGTGACAGAGCGAGACTCCATCTCAAAAAAAAAGTGTCATATCTTTGTTTTGATTTGTATTTCCCTGATTTCTGTTAATTTAATAATGATTTTTACGTGTTCCTTTTTCATTTCTTACTGAGTCCTAATATTTAAAGTCTTTGCCTTTCCTTCTAGATCAAAACTCACCAATGAAGACTTCAGGAAACTTCTCATGACCCCCAGGGCTGCCCCTACCTCTGCACCACCTTCTAAGTCACGTCACCATGAGTAAGTCTTTCCGTGATCCAGCCTGTCTCCCAACTTTTTTCTTGCTCCTTCCTATTTCTTTCTACTGAAGTAGAATGACTTTTAATAGTCCCTCAGGTATTTATGCTGCTCTCTAAAGTTTGAGAACTGCCCACCTACAAATACTGATATGGATTTCTGCTTGATTGAAACTGTTACTTTGGTCAGTATTCTAAGTCTTTCTAAAAATCCTCAAGGAGACTTCTTGGGCTTTCTGGGGCTGTGGCAATATTTTGCTATCAGTGAATTTCTTGCCTCTTCTAGGATGCCAAGGGAGTACAATGAGGATGAAGACCCAGCTGCACGAAGGAGGAAAAAGAAAAGGTGAAGGAAGGGTGAAGGGTTTTAGATTTTAAGATAGATGGTGTTTAGGGGAAAGAAGTAGGGGCTAATTGTGAGGCCAGAAACTAAGATTTTTGTCTTGAGGCTCTCTATTTTCTTAATGAAGCATAGTGATACTTAAGTGTGGCAATAGAGGGCTTTGGAATAGGCCTATCTATATTTTAATCTCATCTTCACTAGTTTCTTGGTGGATAACCTAGGCATTTGCTTAGCCTCTCTAATCGATAGAATGGAGATATAGTAGCAATAATAACTTTTGTCAGGATGTCATGAGGATCAGCTGTGAAAGTACACGTAGGCATTTAGCACCAATGCCTGGCATATGGTAACCACGCAATAAATCTTGACTGCCATCATCATTATTATATCATCATCGTTATTTATATGATACAAAAGTTTCCGGACCTGGTACTTGGCTTTTCCTTTATTCTAAGGGTGGACCAGCAAATAGTACGTTCTTAAAATTAGAAGGTGGTAAAAATTCAGAAGATTTTCTGATTTTTGTGTGGAAAAGTCTTATATCTGTAGAGAATTAGTAGAGTTGGGTGGTATTAAAAAGTTCTGAAGTGACAGATGTCCCAAGTTGGGACTGGAAAAGTATATAAACTGGAGAAGGTATAGTTCTGATTTTTGAGTAACTATGAAGAGGTGGCCAGCAGTTCTATCAGGACAAACATGAGCTTTTCTCCATAGACAGTAGGATGGAGATGTAGGGAAGCAAGCAGGAACAGTTCTGTTGACCTTGAGGTAGCAGCTGATGAACCTTACACATTCGCCTTTCTCTGGTCACAGTTACTATGCCAAGCTACGCCAACAAGAAATTGAGAGAGAGAGAGAGCTAGCAGAGAAGTACCGGGATCGTGCCAAGGAACGTAGAGATGGAGTGAACAAAGATTATGAAGAAACCGAGCTTATCAGCACCACAGCTAACTACAGGGCTGTTGGCCCCACTGCTGAGGCGTGAGTACTGAGGGACCAGGGCATGGTTCCCTCAGCATGCCAGAGTATGCAAATACAATGTGAACTCTTCCTCTTTTCTGCTCTGGAGCCTACAATAAGCGATTTCAGAGGCACTTGCCACCCACAAATGACTGTTCTTTTTTTTTTTTGAGGTGGAGTCTTGCTTTGTCACCCAGGCTGGAGTGCAGTGATGCAATTTCGGCTCACTGCAAGCTCCGCCTCCCAGGTTCATGCCATTCTCCTGTCTCAGTCTCCTGAGTAGGTGGGACTACAGGCGCCTGCCACCATGCCTGGCTAATTTTTTGTATTTTTAGTAGAGACAGGGTTTCACCGTATTAGCCAGGCTGGTCTCGATCTCCTGACCTCGTGATCCCCCCGCTTCGGCCTCCCAAAGTGCTGGGATTCCAGGTGTGAGCCTCCACACCTGCCCCCCCTCACTTTTTTATTTTTGTTTTTGGGAGACGGAGTCTTGCTCTTGTTGCCCAGGCTGGAGTGCGGTGGCGCGATCTCAACTCACTGCAGTTTCCACCTCCCATGTTCAGGCGATTCTCTTGCCTCAGCCTCCCAAGTAGCCGGCTGGACTACAGGCGCCCACCACCATGCCCGGCTAAGTTTTTTAGTTTTAGTAGAGACAGGGTTTCACCATTTCGGCCAGGCTGGTCTCAAACTCCTGAACCTTGTGATCTGCCTGCCTTGACCTCCCAAAGTGCTGGGATTATAGGCGTGAGCCACCACGCCCGGCCAGTGCTGTTCTTATGTGGCCTTTTTCATTATATAGGGACAAATCAGCTGCAGAGAAGAGAAGACAGTTGATCCAGGAGTCCAAATTCTTGGGTGGTGACATGGAACACACCCATTTGGTAAAAGGCTTGGATTTTGCTCTGCTTCAAAAGGTGAGTTCTGGTGGTCAGGTGGGGAGTCATACTATCGTGCTGAATGCTCTTGTATGGGTCTGGCAAGATGAGGAGGGAGATTCCTGAGAGTTCAGACTGAGTAGAAGAAGAGCTAACGGTGGGCTCTCTGAAAAGCTGATTGCTACTCATCCTTCAAGTATCAGGCTAAATTTTATTTCCTTGGAGAAGCCTTCCCTGATCACCCAGGTGTGGTTAAGTGTCTCCCTTCACCTCCCACTTCCTGTACCTTTGCATAGCCCTTCTGTTTCACTTACCACAGCAATTATTGCACTTTGTTGAAATTGTTTGTCTCATGCATTGTAAGCTCCATTAGAGTAAGAACAATATCTGTCATGTTTAATATTATATTCTTAGTTCCTGGTACAGTGTGGTGTAGTGGATGTTCAATAAATATATGAAGTGATTGAATGTCCTAACGCTGCTTGCTTTCCTGTTAGGTACGAGCTGAGATTGCCAGCAAAGAGAAAGAGGAAGAGGAACTGATGGAAAAGCCCCAGAAAGAAACCAAGTAAGTAAATATTACAGAAGGGTTGAGAGTTTAGAAAGGTGGGACTTAAAGTTGGAGCACATTTAGCAAAAATAAAACTTTTTTGTCTTTCAGGAAAGATGAGGATCCTGAAAATAAAATTGAATTTAAAACACGTCTGGGTGAGTACAGTTTCTATACTAGTGACTCTGCATTCTAGGTGAATTATAGGGAATTTAATGCTCTGGGAAGGATATGCTTCTCCTTTCCCCCAACCTCCTTTCCTCTTTCTTTCTTTTTGAGACAGGGTCTCAGTTAATTGCCCAGGCTGGAGTGCAGTGGTGTGATCATGGCTCTCTGCAGCCTTGACCTCCTGGACTCAGCCTCTTGTGTAGCTGGCACCACAGGCATGTGCCACCATACCTAGCTAATTTTTATTTTTTGCAGAGATGGGGCTCTCTGTATATTGCCCAGGCCGGTCTCAAACTCCTGGGCTCAAGTGATCCTCCTGCCTTGACCTTCCAAAGAGCCGAGAGTCTTTCTTGCCCCCAAAACAACTAACTCCCATAAAATACTCTAATAGGACTCAGACATAGACTTAATTATTTCATATGTCATTTATGTCTCCTCGGGTACATTGAAAGATTTTTCAGTTTGGGGCTTATGAATTAAAAGAAGTAACATGGTTAGTGATTAAAAAGTTCAAAATTTGGAATCGGAGAGACCTGAGTTTAAACCTTGATGATGAAACTGCATTAAGTGTATGATGTTAGGCAACTGACTTTGCTTCTGTTTGTTCATCTGTAAAACTTGGGTTATTATTTACCACATGACTTTATTGTAGGGATGAAGAAAAATGAAATCTATAACATGCCTATCATATTGAGCAGGTAGTATAGCTGTTTTTTCCATCATCATCAATATTACCTTAAACTTCATCCTTCTTCCTCAAGACTTAATACAATACAGGTGCATAGTGCCCTTGAAGAGGCAATGTAGAAGAGTGGACAAGAGCCCAGGCTTTCGAGTTACACTGCCTGGTTCCATTCTTTGCTCCATTACTTAGTAGATACATGACTTTAGGTAAATTACTTAAATCTCAGCCATAGTATTCTTATCGGTAAAAAGGATGATGTCCACTTCACAGGGCTGTTGTAAAGATTAAGTGAAACAAAGCTTGCATAGCACTTGGCATGGTGGCTAGCACAGAGTAAGCACATAAGTGACAGCTGTTCTTGTAGATCTTGGCTACTTGCTGCTCTTCTTCTTGTAGGCCGCAATGTTTACCGAATGCTTTTTAAGAGCAAAGCATATGAGCGGAATGAGTTGTTCCTGCCAGGCCGCATGGCCTATGTGGTAGACCTGGATGATGAATATGCTGACACAGATATCCCCACCACTCTTATCCGCAGCAAGGCTGATTGCCCCACCATGGAGGTGAGTGAATGGAATCTTAAGAGCCTATCGTGTGAGCCTCAAGCCTGGGAATCAGCCTGGCCTCTGCCCTGTGTCCCTCATCCACCATGTCACCAAGTCCTGTTCACTTTTACCTCTTAAATCTCAGCTGAATCCATTCACTTTTCTACTTCTTCACCAATAACATTCCAGTCTAAGCTATAATCATTTGCTAGAACTATTACTATTTTTTTTTTTTTTGAGACCAATTCTCACTCTGTCACCCAGGATGGAGTGCAGTGGTGCTATCTCGGCTCACTGCAACCTCTGCTTCCCAGGTTCAAGCAATTCTCCTGCCGCAGCCTTCCAAGTAGCTGAAACTACAGGCATTCATCATCACACCTGGCTAATTTTATTTTTAGTAGAGACTGGGTTTTACCATATTGACTAGGCTGTTCCTGACCTTAAGTGATCCATCGGTCTTGGCCTCCCAAAGTGCTGGGATTACAGGCATGAGCCACTGCGCCAGGCCTCTGGAACTATTAAGAAGGCTTCTAATTGGTTTCCGCACTTCACTTCCACTCTAATTGGTTTCCACACTTCCACTCTGATTTGTTATTTTATCTCTTTATTGAGGTGTTCTTCACATGCCATATAATTCATCCTTTAAAAAGAATTTTTTTAAAACATTTTTGTGGGTATATTGTAGGTAGATTTATTATTTATTTATGAGGTACATGAGATGTTTTGATACAGGCATATAATGTATAATAATCACATCATGGAAAATGGGGTATCCATCCCCTTGAACATTTTATCTTTTATGTTACAAAGAGTCCATTTATACTCTTTCAGTTGTTTTACAATGTGTAATTATTCCTACCTATAATCACCCTGTTGTGCTATCATATAGTAGGCCTTATTCATTCTTTCTTTTTTGTTACCTATTAACCACCCCTACCTCCCTTACCCTTCTAAAATACACAGTTTGGCTGGGTGCAGTGGCTCACGCCTGTAATCCCAGCACTTTGGGAGGCTGAGGCATGAGGATCACTTGAGGTTAGGAGTTCAAGACCAGCTGGGCCAACATTGTAAAACCCCATCTCTACTACAAATTAGCCAGGCCCGGCGGTATGTGCCTGTAATCCCAGTTACTCAGAAGGCTGAGGCATGAGAATTGCTTGAACCCAGAAGGTAGAGGTTGCAGTGAGCCAAGATTGTGCCACTGCATTCTAGCCTGGGTGACAGAGTAAGACTCTGTCTCCAAATAAATAAATTAAAATGTAAATTTTTGTCTCACTACAGTTTAACAGCTTTTAGTGGTATCTCATTCTTAGGATAAAGAGCAAAATCTTTACCATACCTGTGAGCCTGTGCAACATCTGGCCTTTCTAGAATGTTCTAGACTCCTTTCTTGAATGTTCTTGATTCACTTTTGATGCAGGACTTTTGTGCAGGGCTGTTTTATCTCTCTGAAATATCCTTTCACAGCACTTCCTTTCCGTCCCTTCACCTACTGTATTGTAATTCAGTCTTTAGTTTGTTAAGTGAATGAATGAATAAATGAAGAGATTCCTGCTCAGTGGTTTAACATTCTTATTTCTTGCTATTTTCAGGCCCAGACCACACTGACCACAAATGACATTGTCATTAGCAAGCTTACCCAGATCCTTTCATACCTGAGGCAGGGAACCCGTAACAAGAAGCTTAAGAAGAAGGATAAAGGTACCTGGAGGGTTAGAGAGAGAAACCTTACCCACAGAGGGCATTTGGTGGTAAAACCAAGGTCTCCTGGAGCTTTCTGTCTCCAGAATATTGAGAGGCTCCTGGGAAGCAGAGAAAAATGAGAGTACTGGAGCATTGGCAAGGAGACAGTTACAACCAGATTCTGTCTCCTTAATCTACCTAAGAAGCAATGGTCAGGTCTGAAGCATGAGGGATGGAGAGTGGGTAGCTTATGTCCCATTTATTTATTTATTTTTTTAAAGATGTATTTTGGTGAAAACCAGAAAACCTAGACAAATTCTAAAAAGGCTCTAACACTTGACCCACATTTTATTTATTTATTTTTGAGACAGAGTCTCGCCGTGTCACCCAGGCTGGAGTACAGTGGTGCAATCTCGGCTCACTGCAACCTCTGCCTCCTGGGTTCAAGTGATTCTTCTGCCTCAGCCTCCCAAGTAGCTGGGACTATAAGCATGCGTCACCATGCCTGGCTAATTTTTTTATTTTTAGTAGAGATGGGGTTTCACCATATTGGCCCGGCTGGCCTCAAACTCCTGACCTCGTGATCTGCCCACATTGGCCTCCCAAAGTCCTGGGATTACAGGCATGAGCCACCGCTCCTGGCCTTATTTTTATTATATTTATTTATTTATTTTGAGATGAGTCTCATTCTGTTGCCCAGGCTGGAGTACAGTGATTCCATCTTGACTCGCTGCAACCTCTGCTTCCTGGGGTTAAGCAATTCTCTTGCCTCAGCCTCCTGAGTAGCTGGGATTACAGGCGCCCACCATCACACCTGGCTAATTATTTTGTATTTTTATTAGAGATGGGGTTTCACCGTATTAGCCAGGCTGGTCTTGAACTCCTGACCCCAAGTTCAAGACTCGCCTCAGCCTCCCGAAGTGCTGGGATTACAGGCGTGAGCCACCGCACTCAGCCTTGACCCACATTTTAAACAGAAGATGTTTAAAAGGGCATTAAGAGCTGGAGAGGATGGTGAAGTTCAGTGGAAATTAACTGAGGAGTATGTTCCTGACTCCCCTCTTTAAATTTCAGGGAAGCTAGAAGAGAAGAAACCTCCTGAGGCTGACATGAAGTATGTATCCTAGCCCCTGGCATCTGATCAGAGGGAGGGGGTTTCTGCATTTCTTGTGTCTGGCATTTTAGGGAGGCGTTGACATGAGAATCTGGAGAAATGGTCAGAGGAAGCGAAGGTGTGTGTGTGAATTTGGCCAGCTAGTGATCTCCATTTTCCCAGTATTTTTGAAGACATTGGGGATTACGTACCCTCCACAACCAAGACACCTCGGGACAAGGAGCGGGAGAGATATCGGGAACGGGAGCGTGATCGGGAGAGAGACAGAGACCGTGACCGAGAGCGAGAGCGAGAACGAGATCGAGAACGAGAGCGAGAGCGGGACCGAGAGAGAGAAGAGGAAAAGAAGAGACACAGCTACTTTGAGAAGCCAAAAGTAGATGATGAGGTGAGATGTGGGCCCTTAGTACCAGATGATGGAGTTGCCCCTCTCTGGAAATGTGAGCAAGGTTGGGTAAGGAATTGATTCAAACTTGGGGGAGGGATGAGTACGAATCTCTCATGGTAACACTAACCTTACATTTTGTGTTCTTTCCAGCCCATGGATGTTGACAAAGGTGAGTTGTATCCACAGCATCTCACAGTTGCTCTAGCAGTCCTGCTTTCCCCTGGGCTGAGAGTTTGACCTAGGGCTCAGAGCTGGCAACGGAAGGATTTGGGGACTTACTGGTTCTGGGTTCTCGTAAGAACCGTGTCTTGCTTTATGGAATAGGTGGAGTTCCCTCCACCTTCCTGGGCCATGGCAGGGCATATTTGGTCTTAGATACAATTCCTGTGGCCCTGGGGTTCTGAGGAGGTGAGGTAGAGGTCAAGTATGGAATGTTCTGGATACCCTACCCTAATCTCAACCAGAGTAACTCATTATTTATTGGAGTTTGTTTAAGACTTTGTCAGACAAACAGGTTCTATGCCTTAAAAAATGTTTCTTAGGCCAGGCACGGTGGCTCACGCCTGTAATCCCAGCACTTTGGGGGGCCGAGACGGGCGGATCACGAGGTCAGGAGATCGAGACCATCCTGGCTAACACGGTGAAACCCCGTCTCTACTAAAATACAAAATTAGCTGGGCGTGGTGGCGGGCGCCTGTAGTCCCAGCTACACGGAAGGTTGAGGCAGGAGAATGGCATAAACCCGGGAGGCGGAGCTTGCAGTGAGTGGAGATCGTACCACTGCACTCCAGCCTGGGCGACAGAGCGAGACTCCGTCTCCAAAAAAAAAAAAAATGTTTCTTAAGTGTGTTGTGGGGAGGAGGTTGTAAGAGCCTCAGTTCAAGGTCTGGGCAGAGTTCTCTTTTCTCCTAGGACCTGGGTCTGCCAAGGAGTTGATCAAGTCCATCAATGAAAAGTTTGCTGGGTCTACTGGCTGGGAAGGCACAGAATCATATCCTTTATTTTAATGTGTTCCTGGGTTCCAGAGAACTGATCTGTTTACTCCAACCCCCTCTGCCTCCCTGCTCCCTCCTGCCCCACCCCACTCCTTCCCTTTTATGCTGAATTTTTGACAGAAGGAAACCATCCCTTGTTCCTTCCCAGAGCACCCATAACAGCTGACAGCCCTCTCATAATTTTCATGTTGGGGCTTCTAGCCTTTGGTCCCTCCTGGCTGAAGCTTTACAGCAATAGGTGGAATCTTGTCTAGTGTTTTCTTTAACATAGCATATGCTGAAGAAGCCAGAAGACAAAAAGCAGCTGGGAGATTTCTTTGGCATGTCCAACAGTTATGCAGAGTGCTACCCAGCCACGTATGTGAAACCTGGTTAAGGAAGGAGGCTGGGATGATTGGGGAACAAGTTGGGGGTGAAATGGAAATTGATTTGCTAAGTTCCAGGGCTACTTTTTTTTGTTTGTTTGTTTTTGTTTGTTTGTTTTGTTTTTGAGACAGAGTCTGACTCTGTTGCCCAGGCTGGAGTGCAATGGCGTAATCTCGGCTCACTGCAACCACCACCTCCTGGGTTCAAGCGATTCTCCTGCCTCATCCTCCCAAGTAGCTGGGATTATAGGCATGCATCACCACACCTGGCTAGTTTTTGTATTTTTAGTAGAGATGCAGTTTCACCATGTTGGCCAGGCTGGTCTTGAACTCCTGACCTCAAGTCATCTGCCCGCCTCAGCCTCCGAAAGTGTGGGGATTACAGGAGTGAACCACTGCACCTGGCCCAAGGCTACTTCTTACTTGGATGAACTATTTTATTAGGCTTTGAGTGGGAGGTCAAGGGGGTGGTCATTCCTATGCAGATAGCCTCTTAGTCGGGTAGGTTTCCAGATGAAGCATAGGGTCAGGGTGTTTAACTGTTTAACTCTTGCTTCTCCTTAGGATGGATGACATGGCTGTGGATAGTGATGAGGAGGTGGATTATAGCAAAATGGACCAGGTATGTAGTTAGAAGGATGGTGGGCGCCTTTGGGTAGTTATTATTATTATTATTTTTTACATATATCTCCTTCCCCACTCCTAAAAAATCTATCTCATTTACTGGGCTCCACCCTCCTTTAGTTGCAGCAGTAGAAACAGCAGCATTGAGGATCATGAGCAGCTTAACTATTTCAGAGTCTTTGCACAAGATCAAATGACATAGGGTCAAAAATCTATTTTTTATTTCCTATAGCAAAGTGCCAGGCTTTGATTCCCATGGTAGGCAGTAAGCAAGCATCAATGCATAAGTAGAAAGGGCAGAAAAAATTGCAGTCTTTGGAAAATAACTAAATTTTATTCTAGCCGGGATTGAAGTTTTCCTCTAAGTCTTAAGCAAAATTAAAAAGAAAAAACCACTAATGCCACTAATAGTGAAGAAATCTCTATTCTTCCCCTTAGTTCTTTGTATTGAAATAGCATAGTTTAATCTTGGACCCTTGTTTAATCCTGTCTCTACCATTTATTAGTTTTGTGAACTTGCCAAGTTCTTTTAGTGTTTATGCCTGAATTTCCTCATCAGGAAAATGGAGAGAAGTATAGTTCCCTCTTCATAGATTTTTTAATGAGAATTAAATGAGATAATGCATTTAGTGTACAGAATAATGCCTGTCACATAGTATGTAATAGGCATTTATTATTACATATCAGGGTATGATTTATGAATTGTGGAACCTGGGATTATGGGAGAGTCTGGCTTCAATCAATGGCTGAAATTTCATTATCACTGACATCTCTTCCTTCCTCATCCCCCCATTCTGTCCTGCAACAGGGTAACAAGAAGGGGCCCTTAGGCCGTTGGGACTTTGATACCCAGGAAGAATACAGCGAGTATATGAACAACAAAGAGGCTTTGCCCAAGTGAGTCGGTACTGAATATGGGCAGGGTGTGAGGAGGGGTGTGGGGATTTGGTGGAATAGTGCACATAAGGTTAGAGGGTATGGTCTGGCTGAGATATTCCCAATTAAGTTCTTTGCCCACATGACCCTGGGAAAACCTCGCCACTGCTATGCAGTCTCTGATGCATTCTTTCCCAACTGTGCTTTTTTCAGGGCTGCATTCCAGTATGGTATCAAAATGTCTGAAGGGCGGAAAACCAGGCGCTTCAAGGAAACCAATGACAAAGCAGAGCTTGATCGCCAGTGGAAGAAGATTAGTGCAGTAAGTAGGATGGCCCCTTGGGTGGGAGGGTTTCAGCTGGGAGAAGACATTAGCCTGCAGATTCAGGAACAGGCAAGGGGCTGGAGAGCCATGGAAATGAGAGGTCAGCCTTGGGCCTCACGTGAGCTTAGATGGGCAGCTCGGTGATAGACTATCCTGTTCCTTTTGCAGATCATTGAGAAGAGGAAGAAGATGGAAGCTGATGGGTGAGCAGCATTATTCTTCCTCTGGGGGACTGGTGGGAATTGCTTAGTGTATTGATCTTATGCTGACCCATTTCTCCTTCCATTGCAGGGTTGAAGTCAAAAGACCAAAATATTAATCACCAGTTACAACTGGAGACCCTCCACAAGGATATGCTTCCCACTGTTTTCTTTCTACAATTTCCAAAGGTTGCAAGATGTTTTTTGGTGGATGAATATAAAATTTTATTGTGTAATTACTTGGTTCCATTAAAATTGGTTAACTTGCTAGCTTCTCTGTTGAGCATGTCCCCTCCAGTGCCCTTGAAGCACCAAGAACACTAATTCCACTGGTTGTGTAGAATCATATGCAGAAAGCCATCAGTCCTTTCCTGAGCTGTGGTTCTAGATTGCTAGACATGAAGGATGCTTTCTAGCCAGTGTGCCTAGTAGAGAAGGGAATAATGATCCTCACTGATGGGCAAGAGGTGGATAAAGGAATGTAAGGATGATTGGTTTCAAATGTCAGACTCATTCAGGCCCATCTTCAGGCGTAGTCCCTGGACAAAGATTTCTTGGATCCTGCAGTCAGCCTAATGGGCTGCTAATCTGATCCCCAGGCTGTGAAGGACTGGGCTCTGGATGAAGGCATCTAATGAAAATCACTTATGGGTGACAACCAAAACCTTTTATGAGTTTATGTCTTCCTATGAGCTTTATTAATGTTGAGTACAAATCACTGCCTCCTTGGCTAAAAGTGTAACCTTACGGAAGTGCTTTGGGTTTAGAGCTAATATGGTGTGGCCCTGCAGGTACAGGAATTCCTATCCTAAGCCAGAAGGGTTTGGTGCCCCTCATCACCCTGAAACATTTGCCAAGGCCCAGAATAGGTCTGTTGGCCTTTGAATCACACCATTCCCTTCCCTTTTCTTCCTTTCTGCTCATTACCAGCACTTTGGTCTGGTTCCCATCATTAGGTGTCACTACTGCTTCCTGGCTAGATGCCAGGCTGCCACTGTCTACCCTGAGCCCAAGATTTGTGGCCTCACCACATCCAAGAAAGCTAGAAAGTCACCTTAGCCTTGTCTTTGACTGTATTCACCTTGGTAGGACAGGTATTTGTGAGGAAGCCAGCATTGTGCATGGCACATAAGAGGCTGAAATTGGGCCTTGCTGCACTAGCACCTAGAATGGCTAATTTCAGACAAATGACACCATGGTTCCATGGATGTAGGCAGCAGTCCCAATTATTAAAAATGGTCACAGAGACATGGCACAGATGAAGACATCTGGAGAGTCACTAAAAGCAAGACCTGGGGGTTGACTGTTGGTTTAAAATTCCGTTTCTGAGGCCAGGCTCGATGACTCATGTCCCCAGTCTCAGTGCTTCGGGAGGCCAAAGCAGGAGAGTCGCTTGAGGCCAGGAGTTCGTGAGCCTATAGCTATGTAGGAGGATAGAACCGAAGAGTTCAAGGCTGTGGTGAGCTATGATCACACCACTGCATTCCCAGCCTGGGTGACAGAGCAAAACCTTGATTTAAAAAAATTAAGAGGCTGGGTGCAGTGGCTCACGCCTATAATCCTAGCACTTTGGGAGGCTGAGGTGGGAAGACAGGTCAAGACTTCAAGGCCAGGTTGGGCAACACAGTGAGTTAGTTTCTACAAAATATACAAAAATTGGCCAGGCGCGGTGGCTCACACCTGTAGTCCCAGCACTTTGGGAGGCCGAGGCGGGCGCATCACGAGGTTAGGAGTTTGAGACCAACCTGGCCAACATGGTGAAACCCTATCTCTACTAAAGATACAAAAAATTAGCAGGGTGTGGTGGCATGCACCTGTAATCCCATCTACTCCTTAGGCTGAGGCAGGAAAATCGCTTGAACCCGGGAGAAGGAGGTTGAAGTGAGCCGAGATGGAGTCATTTGCACTCCAGCCAGGGCGAGACTCTGTCTCAAAAAAAAAAAAAAAAAAAAAAAAAAAAAAAAAAAAAGGCGTGGTACCGCATGCCTGTAGTTCCAGCTACTCCGGGGGATCGCTTGAGCCGAGAGGTGATCGTGCCACTGCACTCCAGCCTGCGCGACAGAGCAAGACCCTGTCTCAAAGCAAAACGAAACAAAAAAATTCTTGGGAACTGGGCACTGCTTGTCCAGCTCACTGAGTTTCTGTAGACAAATTGTAGGAACTGGCACAGCAAACTGGCCACAAAGATGTTAGGGGCGTGGATAGCAGCTGCTTGAGCTGCCTGCTGTCCGAGACTCCTGTATGTCATCGCGCAGCGTGGGATTTTGCGGCTTCCTGGCAGCCCTGGCTGTCGCTTGACTTGATCTTGGGTTTCACCAAGCCACGAAGGACTAGCGTCCCTCTCTCCTATCCCAAGGGCATTAAGCCTGTCTGAAGTAGGAGAGTAAAAACTTACACGCAGTTCCCAACTTTACGTGTCGTGACTAGGGAGGGAATTGACGGTTGCACAGTTTACCTAGGCCAAACTGGGCCACAGCCCGACAAGGAAGTAGCAGATCTCTCAAGCGCAGTTCCTTCGCTGAGCTCCACCCACACCAGCAGAGGCCAACCGACCTCTCCTGTAAGAGGGAGAACGTCCCGGCGACACTTCCGGCCCCGCCCCCCGGGGCGGAAGCGGAGTCCCAGGCTACTCCGCCCGCGGTGTGGGTGGTTCCGAGGCTGACTGCCCTGCGGCGGCGCGGCTCGCAGTCCTCAGCATGGACCGCACTTGTGAAGAGAGGCCCGCTGAGGATGGGAGCGACGAGGACGACCCAGACTCCATAGAAGCCCCGACCCGGATCCGGGACACTCCGGAAGACATCGTGCTGGAAGCTCCGGCCAGTGGGCTGGCGTTCCATCCGGCCCGTGACCTACTGGCTGCAGGGGACGTGGACGGAGACGTGTTCGTGTGAGTGCGGGGCAGGGCCGGGGGCGCTGGGTCTGGAAGCTCCCCGGGGATGGAGCTGGGAACAGGAGAGGGGAGAGAAAGTTGCAGGGAGACAAATTTTGCGAGATTGATTGGGTCCGATTCATTCAGTAACATTCAGCTCTTATATCACACCAATCTGTTGAAAGAACTGGAATGTCGTGACAGAGCCCAGAGACCGTAGTAGGACAGAAAGCCCTTTAAGGCCTTGTTATTTCCCAGCGGATTATTATTTATTTACTTACCTATTTATTTTTGAGACGGAGTCTTGTTCTGTCGCCCAGGCTGAAGTGCAGTGGCGCGATCTGGGCTCACTGCAACCTCTCCCTTCCGGATTCAAGCAATTCTCTGCCTCAGCCTCCAGAATAGGTGGGATTACAGGCGCCCGCCACCATGTCCGGCTAATTTTTTTGTATTTGTAGTAGAGACGGGGTTTCACCATCTTGGCCAGGCTGGTCTTGAACTTCTGACCTCGTGATCCACCTGGCTCGGCCACCCAGAGTGCTGGGATTATAGGCGTAAACCACTGCGCCCGGCCTCCTACCGGATTATTATATTGTGCCCGAAATAGGCTCAGCAGACCCCTTTAATTGATTTTTCAAACCAGAAATCTTGGCTCACGCCTGTAATCCCAGCACTTTAGGAGGCCGAGGTGGGCGGGTCACCTGAGAGGCTGGAGCTCCAGACCAGCCTGTCCAACATGGTGAAACCCCGTCTCTACTAAAAATACAAAAATTAGCCGGGTGTGATGGCGCGGGCCTGTAATCCCAGCTAGGCGGGAGGCTGTGGCAGGAGAATCGCTTGAACTTGGGCAGTGGAGGTTGCAGTGAGCCAAGATCGCGCCACTGCACTCCAGCTTGGACGACAGAGTGAGACTCAAAAAGAAAACAACATAGGCCAGGGGCAGTGGCTCCCGCCTGTAATCCCAGCACTTTGGGAGGCTGAGGCGGGCTGAACACAAGGTCAAGAGATCCAGGCCAGCCTGGCCAACATGGTGAAACCCCGTCTCTGCTAAAAATAGAAAAATTAGCTGGGCGTGGTGGCACACGCCTGTAGTCCCAGCTACTTGGGAGGCTGAGGCAGGAGAATCACTTGAACGCGGGAGGCAGAGGTTGCAGTGAGCTGAGATCGCGCCACTGCAGTCCAGGCTGGCGGCAGAGACTCCATTTAAAAAAAAAAAAAAAAAAAAAAAAAAAAAAAAAAAAAAAAATTTGGAAAAAACCCCCTTGTG
>NW_016810386.1:778378-812337 GCF_001698545.2 Rhinopithecus bieti
TAAAAAAAAAAAAAAAAAAAAAAAAAAAAAAACAACATAAATCTGTGCAGACACTCCCTTGATTAAAACCCTTCAATGGTCTGCTTTTAGGATTTAGTACAAACTTCTCAATCCCGCTTTCAACGCCCTGACCATCTGTGCTCATTCATCCATACCTTTTAAAAATATATCTTGGGGCAGGCGTGGTGGCTCACGCCTGTAATCCCAGCACTTTGGGAGACCAGGTGGGGTATCACCTGAGGTGAGGAGTTGGAGAACAGCCTGGCCAACATGGTGAAATCCCGTCTCTACTAAAAATAGAAAAATTAGCTGGGCGTGGTGGCGGGCGCATGTAATCCCAGTTTCTCGGGAGGCTGAGGCAGGAGAATCGCTTGAACCTGGGAGGCAGTGAGCCGAGATGGTGCCATTGCATTCCAGCGGGCAACAAGAGCAGAACTCCATCTCAAAAAAATAAAAATAAAAAAATCTCGAAACCTCAGCCCCTTTGCACATGCTATTCTGTCCAGAAAACTCCTTTCTCCTCACTTTTACCTACTATCTCTGAGTTCCCTGGGTCTCTTCCCTCTTCCTCTATCCCCAGACTAAAATTGGTTACCTATTAGATGCTGCCATGACACCAGGTGACATGGTACCTTTCCCTTAGTAATGAATGGTTGGTAACCATACATCCATTTGTGTAATTATTTGAATGCTGTCTCCTTCACTAATGTTTTTCAAATGTCTTTGACCTTGCCTCTTAGAGAAATACCTTTTACATTATATATGCTGATACAATTTCTGATTTTATTCTATTATTGTGTGCATGTACACAAAATGCTGATTGTAGCTTACTAGTCTGTTATATGACTAGATTATGAAAAAACACTGTTCTGGAGTGTACTGTGTCGTCGGTTTTGTTCTCTATTTTATCTCCAGCCTCTAGTTTAGGGTAGGTGCTCAATACATGTTTGACTTTGAACGAAAGATACAAGTTAGAGGCAGTGGAAAACTTGAAGATACTGTGCTTATCAGATTTACTTAATGAACTTAAACCTCAACCCCCCATTAGCTGTAATGGCCTTGAGCGTGTTAACTTCTGTATTTTCATCTTTGAAAGGGAGAATTATACCTACCCTTGCAGAGGGGACAAATTTGCAGTACGCTGCCTAAGCAGCTCTTCAACAAACGTAGGTTCCCTTCTACTACTATCCATATTTATGGTGCCAGGCACTTGGGAGTTGCCGTAGACATCCACCTTTCTTCACATTCCACACAACTTTGTTGCTTCCCTTAAAGGTCTTAAAAAAAGATTCTGGAGGAAAATTCTTGGTTCTTCCCTTCCCCACCCTCAGCCATGACTATTGTGAAGAGGTTCCTTTTCAGAGGATTAAATTCAAACTTCTACTTGGCTCACGTTGTCTCATGCCCACCCCAGCCCATCTTTCCAGATTCAGTCATGCTACTTTTCTGCTACAAAGAACCCTCCTCATTCCTTATCTCTGCTGCCTCCAGTATCTGGCCCTTGCTGTCGGCCAGGTAAACTCTACTCTTGTATGATCCAACCTACATGTCACCACCTTAGCTTTCCAGGGCTCTCTTCTCCCTTCCCAAGTATTCATTCAATCTGTGAATGTTTATTAAGCTACTTTTTCATGTTCAGCACTGGGACAGAGAAAATGAGCAGGCTCAGTTCTGCCCACCTGGAACTCACTGGCAATTAAGCATGTATTCATTCTGCTCTTTTTGAGGATCTGCTCTGAGGCAGGCACTGGGGGTATTCCGTAAACAGTACTCACCTCAAAGTTGTTTACAGGCTGGTGCCTCTTCCCCACCTCCATTTTGATCCTGCCTCTTTTTTAGCACGTACTCTCAATGTACTGTAATTGTGGCTTTCTGTAGCTCCTGCAGACCTGAAGTGCAAGAGCCTGCTCTACCTTACTGATTTCTACATTTCTAACTTCTGGAGCTGGTTTTTTGTTATTGATGTAAGAAATATTTCCTTCACAGTGGTCCAGACCCAATCGTTGTCCAGGCTGGGGCTTTCAAAGATGATAAAGAGGGGTTGGGTGGGATCACAAAGAAATCTTGAGCAAATATACCTTGAATTAATATATATTGAAAAAAGCAAGACCTAACATTTCAAACTCACTGAAAATGGAGAAATGAGATGGTAAACTTTTGGGCTTGGAGGTGTAGAAGCAGGCACTCCTAGGTAGGTGGGAAGGCTGCTCTGTCTAGTGGGTCTCTGCACTCAGTGCAACCCAGGATGGGTCTGGAGTCATTTACTCTCCTTCCCCTCTCCCCAGCTTTTCCTACTCTTGCCAAGAGGGAGAAACCAAGGAGCTCTGGTCATCGGGTCACCATCTCAAGGCCTGCCGAGCTGTGGCCTTCTCTGAAGATGGGCAGAGTGAGTACTGGGGAAGACAACCAGCAATGTGGTGGAAGGGAGCAGTGAGCAGCACCATGACCTGGGCACCTTTTCCCCAGAGCTTGTTACTGTCTCCAAGGACAAAGCCATCCATGTTCTAGATGTGGAGCAGGGGCGACTAGAAAGACGTGTTTCCAAGGCTCATGGGTAAGGAGAGCAGCCAATTCTGTGTATGCGCATGGAGGTGAAGGGTAAGGACCAGGAGGTCCCCACTGGGACAGAGATGCTCCAAGAAGTTCTACATCTGTGTCTCTAGTGCCCCATCAACAGTCTTCTGCTGGTGGATGAGAATGTTCTGGCCACTGGGGATGACATGGGTGGTATCCGTCTCTGGGACCAGCGGAAGGAGGGCCCCTTAATGGATATGAGGCAACATGAAGAGTACATCGCAGACATGGCTCTGGATCCAGCCAAGAAGCTGCTGCTGACAGCCAGGTACAACCTCAAAGCTGCCTTGCCTTCCCTCCTCTCTCTGTGTGAAATGTCTTCCTCACATGGACCTTGAGTCTAAGCCTATTACGCTACTCTCTACAGTGGGGATGGCTGCCTTGGCGTCTTCAACGTTAAGAGGCGTCGGTTTGAGCTGCTCTCAGAGTCTCAGTCTGGGGATCTGACCTCTGTCACCCTCATGAAAGTATAGCTGGGTATGGTGGGATGGAGGGGTGTATGCTGGGGCTTAGTCTAAGGCAGCTTCCACATCGTTTTCCCTATTTCCCTGCAGTGTGGGAAGAAGGTGGCCTGTGGCTCCAGTGAAGGTACCATCTACCTCTTCAACTGGAATGGCTTTGGGGCCACAAGTGACCGCTTTGCCGTGAGAGCTGAATCTATCGACTGCATGGTTCCAGTCACTGAGAGTCTGCTGTGTACTGGCTCCACCGATGGAGTCATCAGGTGAGGGAAGCCTGGACAGCCCTTAGGTCACAGGAAGGGCAGACCCAGCTAGCCAGTACTCAACACTGTTGTTTCCCTGCCCAGGGCTGTGAACATCCTACCGAACCGAGTGGTGGGCAGTGTGGGCCAGCACCCTGGGGAGCCTGTGGAGGAGCTGGCCCTTTCCCACTGTGGCCGCTTCCTGGCCAGTAGTGGCCATGACCAGCGCCTCAAGTTTTGGGACATGGCCCAACTGCGAGCTGTGGTGGTGGATGACTACCGTCGGCGCAAAAAAAAGGGAGGACCACTGCGGGCTCTGAGCAGCAAGACTTGGAGCACTGATGACTTCTTCGCAGGACTGAGGGAAGAGGGAGAAGACTCCATGGCTCAGGAAGAAGAGGAGGAGACTGGGGATGACAGTGACTGAGGGAATCAATTGAATCTCAAGACAGGTCCTCACCAGGCAAGAGTCTTGCTTATTGAGCTGCATCCCCAGAGAAGATATTATTTTTTTAAAAGACAGGGTTTTGCTGTCATCCAGGCTGGAGTGCACTGGCTTGATCATGGCTCACTGCAGCCTCAATGTGCCCCGGCTCAGGGTGTCCTTCCACCTCAGCCTCTGGAATAGCTGGGACTACAAGTGTGCACTACCACACCAGGCTAATTTTAAAATTTTTTTGGTAGAAACAGGGGTCTGTGTTGCCCAGGCTGGTCTACAACTCCTGGACTCAAATGATCCACCTGCCTCTGCTTCCCAAAGTGCTGGGATTACAGGCACGAGCCACCACACCTGGCCAAAAAACATTTTTTTGAGATAGGATCTCACTCTGTCACCCAGGCTGGAGTACAGTGGGTTGATCATGGCTCACTGCATCCTTGACCTCCCGGGCTCAAGTGATCTACCTCAGCCTGCCTGGTAGCCCAAGACTTGGCATGTGCCACCATGCTCGACTAATTTTTGTGATTTTATTTTTTTGGTAGAGACCAAGAGTTTCACTATGTTGACCAAGGTGGTCTTGAACTCCTGGACTCAAGTGATCCTCCTGCCTTGGCCTCCCAAAATGCTGGGCTTGATATGAATTTTTCAATTCAATCCCAGCTGCCTGGCTGGATATGAATTTTTTTTTTTTTGAGACAGGATTTCGTTCCTGTTGCCCAGGCTCGAGTGCAATGGCATGATCTCGGCTCACTGCAACCTTCGCCTCCTGGGTTTCAAGTGATTCTCCTGCCTCAGCCTCCCAAGTAGCTGGGATTACAGGTGTCCGTCACCACGCCAGGCTAATTTTTGTATTTTTAGTAGAGACAGGGTTTCTCCATGCTAGCCAGGCTGGTCTCGAACCCTTGACCTCAGGTGATCCACCCATCTCAGCCTCCCAAAGTGCTGGGACTACAGGCAAAAGCCAACACACCCGGCCTGGATATATATTTATAATACCCTACAGTGCAGCACAAGATGCATTCAAAGCGCTGATATGAGGAAGTACTTGCCCCGTAGCAGCTATTCACTCTACCAGTATAAGACAAACTCTAAGCTAGGGCAAGATAGCACAGACACAAGTATATACTAACCAGGGGTTTAATATAAATACAACCAGCATAGAAAGACCCAAAACTACACAGAAACCAAAACCAGAATGCCATGTGGTGGAGCCAAANCTGTAGCTCCTGCAGACCTGAAGTGCAAGAGCCTGCTCTACCTTACTGATTTCTACATTTCTAACTTCTGGAGCTGGTTTTTTGTTATTGATGTAAGAAATATTTCCTTCACAGTGGTCCAGACCCAATCGTTGTCCAGGCTGGGGCTTTCAAAGATGATAAAGAGGGGTTGGGTGGGATCACAAAGAAATCTTGAGCAAATATACCTTGAATTAATATATATTGAAAAAAGCAAGACCTAACATTTCAAACTCACTGAAAATGGAGAAATGAGATGGTAAACTTTTTGGGCTTGGAGGTGTAGAAGCAGGCACTCCTAGGTAGGTGGGAAGGCTGCTCTGTCTAGTGGGTCTCTGCACTCAGTGCAACCCAGGATGGGTCTGGAGTCATTTACTCTCCTTCCCCTCTCCCCAGCTTTTCCTACTCTTGCCAAGAGGGAGAAACCAAGGAGCTCTGGTCATCGGGTCACCATCTCAAGGCCTGCCGAGCTGTGGCCTTCTCTGAAGATGGGCAGAGTGAGTACTGGGGAAGACAACCAGCAATGTGGTGGAAGGGAGCAGTGAGCAGCACCATGACCTGGGCACCTTTTCCCCAGAGCTTGTTACTGTCTCCAAGGACAAAGCCATCCATGTTCTAGATGTGGAGCAGGGGCGACTAGAAAGACGTGTTTCCAAGGCTCATGGGTAAGGAGAGCAGCCAATTCTGTGTATGCGCATGGAGGTGAAGGGTAAGGACCAGGAGGTCCCCACTGGGACAGAGATGCTCCAAGAAGTTCTACATCTGTGTCTCTAGTGCCCCCATCAACAGTCTTCTGCTGGTGGATGAGAATGTTCTGGCCACTGGGGATGACATGGGTGGTATCCGTCTCTGGGACCAGCGGAAGGAGGGCCCCTTAATGGATATGAGGCAACATGAAGAGTACATCGCAGACATGGCTCTGGATCCAGCCAAGAAGCTGCTGCTGACAGCCAGGTACAACCTCAAAGCTGCCTTGCCTTCCCTCCTCTCTCTGTGTGAAATGTCTTCCTCACATGGACCTTGAGTCTAAGCCTATTACGCTACTCTCTACAGTGGGGATGGCTGCCTTGGCGTCTTCAACGTTAAGAGGCGTCGGTTTGAGCTGCTCTCAGAGTCTCAGTCTGGGGATCTGACCTCTGTCACCCTCATGAAAGTATAGCTGGGTATGGTGGGATGGAGGGGTGTATGCTGGGGGCTTAGTCTAAGGCAGCTTCCACATCGTTTTCCCTATTTCCCTGCAGTGTGGGAAGAAGGTGGCCTGTGGCTCCAGTGAAGGTACCATCTACCTCTTCAACTGGAATGGCTTTGGGGCCACAAGTGACCGCTTTGCCGTGAGAGCTGAATCTATCGACTGCATGGTTCCAGTCACTGAGAGTCTGCTGTGTACTGGCTCCACCGATGGAGTCATCAGGTGAGGGAAGCCTGGACAGCCCTTAGGTCACAGGAAGGGCAGACCCAGCTAGCCAGTACTCAACACTGTTGTTTCCCTGCCCAGGGCTGTGAACATCCTACCGAACCGAGTGGTGGGCAGTGTGGGCCAGCACCCTGGGGAGCCTGTGGAGGAGCTGGCCCTTTCCCACTGTGGCCGCTTCCTGGCCAGTAGTGGCCATGACCAGCGCCTCAAGTTTTGGGACATGGCCCAACTGCGAGCTGTGGTGGTGGATGACTACCGTCGGCGCAAAAAAAAGGGAGGACCACTGCGGGCTCTGAGCAGCAAGACTTGGAGCACTGATGACTTCTTCGCAGGACTGAGGGAAGAGGGAGAAGACTCCATGGCTCAGGAAGAAGAGGAGGAGACTGGGGATGACAGTGACTGAGGGAATCAATTGAATCTCAAGACAGGTCCTCACCAGGCAAGAGTCTTGCTTATTGAGCTGCATCCCCAGAGAAGATATTATTTTTTTAAAAGACAGGGTTTTGCTGTCATCCAGGCTGGAGTGCACTGGCTTGATCATGGCTCACTGCAGCCTCAATGTGCCCCGGCTCAGGGTGTCCTTCCACCTCAGCCTCTGGAATAGCTGGGACTACAAGTGTGCACTACCACACCAGGCTAATTTTAAAATTTTTTTGGTAGAAACAGGGGTCTGTGTTGCCCAGGCTGGTCTACAACTCCTGGACTCAAATGATCCACCTGCCTCTGCTTCCCAAAGTGCTGGGATTACAGGCACGAGCCACCACACCTGGCCAAAAAACATTTTTTTGAGATAGGATCTCACTCTGTCACCCAGGCTGGAGTACAGTGGGTTGATCATGGCTCACTGCATCCTTGACCTCCCGGGCTCAAGTGATCTACCTCAGCCTGCCTGGTAGCCCAAGACTTGGCATGTGCCACCATGCTCGACTAATTTTGTGATTTTATTTTTTTGGTAGAGACCAAGAGTTTCACTATGTTGACCAAGGTGGTCTTGAACTCCTGGACTCAAGTGATCCTCCTGCCTTGGCCTCCCAAAATGCTGGGCTTGATATGAATTTTCAATTCAATCCCAGCTGCCTGGCTGGATATGAATTTTTTTTTTTTTGAGACAGGATTTCGTTCCTGTTGCCCAGGCTCGAGTGCAATGGCATGATCTCGGCTCACTGCAACCTTCGCCTCCTGGGTTTCAAGTGATTCTCCTGCCTCAGCCTCCCAAGTAGCTGGGATTACAGGTGTCCGTCACCACGCCAGGCTAATTTTGTATTTTAGTAGAGACAGGGTTTCTCCATGCTAGCCAGGCTGGTCTCGAACCCTTGACCTCAGGTGATCCACCCATCTCAGCCTCCCAAAGTGCTGGGACTACAGGCAAAAGCCAACACACCCGGCCTGGATATATATTTATAATACCCTACAGTGCAGCACAAGATGCATTCAAAGCGCTGATATGAGGAAGTACTTGCCCCGTAGCAGCTATTCACTCTACCAGTATAAGACAAACTCTAAGCTAGGGCAAGATAGCACAGACACAAGTATATACTAACCAGGGGTTTAATATAAATACAACCAGCATAGAAAGACCCAAAACTACACAGAAACCAAAACCAGAATGCCATGTGGTGGAGCCAAAGGGCAGAATTTCTGACCCCTTTGGCTCAGCTGCCCCTCCCCGCAAATAAAAACCAACAAAGAAGACAAATCAGGACAATAAAGAAGATTCATGATAAGCTGTGGCAGAGGGGGGAAGGTATGATCGGGTGGGTGTGGGACAAGGAATGGCCGTGGAAGACCACAGGGTCAGCTTGGACCCTGGGCTGGGAGAGGGAGGGCAAGGCCCCTCACCACAACTTAAGCCAAACCTAAGCCGTAGTTCCCTGTCCCAGCAGGGAGGCTGATGGCCTGAGCCCATGCCCCTCCCCACCTTTGGGAGTCAGATAGTGGCCACCCAGGCCTGCTGGGCTGGGGCCTGACACAGGCTCTGCCTGCCCATTCAGGCTGCCTGTGGAGAGAGAACGGAGTCACTGTTTAACTATGGTACCTGCCTCAGCCCCAGCAGACCACAGGAGGCTGGCCCCAGACTCACTGAGTGCCTGCAGCAGCCGAACAGACACAGCATCCTTGGCCACCTCATGCCCATCCTGGCCATCTAGGGTCAGCACAACCCAGATGAGGCCACTAAAGGGCACCGGATGCCCAGGAATCACCACCTGGTACCAGAAGCGGTGCCAGCCAGCAGGTCCTATGCCCAAACACTTAGTGAGGAACACAGGGCTGCCCAGCTTCATTCGTTGGCACAGCAACTGCAGGGTAGCCCGAGCCCCTTGGGACCCTAACTTGTCCCTTGCCAAGGCCAACTGGCTGCCCTCTGGTTGTGGGGGCCGCAAGGAGGGACCCACAAGCTGCTGGCGGAGTCGCTGCTTCAGGTCTGGCTTGAGCCACTCCACAGCCACCTGCTCTCCACAGAGGTGTGACTGCCCTGCAGGAAAAAGGTAAAGATAAGGGCAGGTCTAAACCCTGGGCCCAAGCCTCCACAGTCCTGTAATGTGTAGCCTTCGCATTTCCTGGTAATGTGACCATGGGTAAGAAAAGAAGCCTTCAGGCTCCATTATTTGCAAAGGGAGTATAACACAACTGCTACCTTACAAGTTTCCTTGGAGAAGTACTGGTTAATGCAGGCTTTGTCTACCTCATAACCATCATAATGGCTAATCTTTACTGCCAAAAGTTGCTGTAAGTCAGTTAGTATGCTAAATACCATACACCCATTATGTTACTTAATTCTCACAACCGTCTGAGGAAACAAATACTATAGTAAAAGGCTCAGTTGGGTTCCCTCGAGCAAATCAATTTCTCTAACAGTTTCCTCAACAGCTTGAGGGTCCTGTGCCTATTATGCGGTGTGGGTGTGGGGGAATGTTGAGGATTAAGTCAGGAGATAATGCTCGGGGAAGTGTTACCAATTTAGGTAAGTGGTGGTGGTAGCACCATTGGAAGTTTTAAAAATCTGAGATCAAATAGTAAAGGGTTGCAAATTCTGGCATGTTTGACTCTAAGATCTTGTAACTTTAACAGCTATGCTCAGTGTAAAGTGCCTGGCAGAACGCGTTTGGCCCCAACCAGCCCCCCGCCACAGCCTACCTTCCACCAGGGCCTTTTTGGCCATGGCAGCGGCCCGGTGAGAGCTGAATTTGAGCAGAGCGATCTGCCCAGGCGCCGGTCCGGGGCTGGGCAGCAGCCGCGCCTCCTGCAGGCCGGGACCCAGCGGCTGCAGCGCGAGCAGCAGCGCGCTGCGGGTCAGATTCAGCGGCAGGCCGTCAACGCTCAGCTCACACTTCTCGGTGCTGCGGCACACGAGCAGCGGGCAGGACGGCCGCAGCGGATGGTTGTGCAGCGTGGCGATGGCGGCCTGCGCGCCGCGCCGCGAGCTATAGCGGGCATAGGCGAAGCCGCGGTTCAGGCCGCTGAAGGTCATCATCAGGCGGAACTCGTAGAGGCGGCCCACGCGCTGGAACAGCGGGATAAGCTGGTGCTCGTACACGTCCTGAGGCAGCCGCCCGATGAACACCTCTGACCCAGCTGGCGGCGGGCTGCCCACCCAGCCTGTGGGAAGGGGGTATGCGAGGCCACCGTCAGGCGACGCTTTCGAATTCTGAGCCCACCGACCCAGCGCGCGGGGGTGGGAAGCGATGTGAACCAAGGCTTGTGAAATGGGCTTACACCCGTACCCTGGGTGGCTGGCATAATTAGGTGACTGCGCTAACCAAGGGGCTGGCACAGAGTAGTTGAGATTGGCCCCCTCCCTCGACGGGGCGGGTGGACGTGGAGCCACAGTTCCTCCTTTGCTGGGGGATATAAATCCGGGTAGTTTGCAGTTCCCGACTGCTTGGGGCAGCCCCTCCCCCAAAGGGGGTTGGTGTAGCCGGACAGGCAGAGGTGCTGGGACTACCATACCTGGGGGTGGCCCGCCATACTTCCTCTGCCCGTTCACCTGCACCAGGCGGATGCCTGTCTCCCTGACCCACGCCTCCAACGCCGCCTTGTTCTCTGGATTCACCCTCTCACACCACAGCTGAGAGGGAAAGGAAGGTTGGAATGGCGGATCGCCAAGTCCGCCCCCACCTCTTCTGTGGGTACTGGGGTCCCTAAAGCCGACCCCCGCTCCGGCGCCGGCCCCCAAGTTGCCAGCCGCTTACCTCACAATCCCGCTTGGACTGCATGGCCCTCCCGCAGGCCTCCTCTTACCCTCTTTATAACTTCCTCCCCACCAGCCTCTGGAAGCTTCCCTACCCCTCCACCCCGCAAGCTCTCATTGGCTCTGAGCGCGACCCCGCCTCCCAAGGGGGTGGAGGTATCCACTGCACGTGCGCCGCCCGGGCTTCGCTCAGACCTTCAGGTGAAAGCTGCAAATTAGTGGATGAGTACCTACGGGGACTGCCTCCCGAGGAGGAGGAGCTCCCAAGCCGCAGGGTGGACGCTGGAGACAAGAACCTCAGAGTCACAAGTTTACTGTCTTTCTCCCTTTTCCATCCCTACATTGGTCTGCCGGGGAAGGTGGGGTTAGGCATCAGTGACACGCAGGCTCTGTGGTTGAGGCATTTTATTGGACCTTTGGCAATTGGTGGGGAGGCATCTGCTCCAACTGGTGCGAGGCCCTGTAGATGAGACCATCTCAGGCTGGGTCCTTGTAGCCCAGGAGCACAGACTGGACTAAGCCCCCAGGGCCTTGTATGTAAAAGGTGTAGTATCTGGCCATTTTTGCCAGTAATAATCAATAAAATAACCATAATAAAAATTAAAAGTCTCTGTTCTGACCAGTCTTCAGGTCTTCCTGCTGAAACGGAAAAGTGCAAAGCAGTTGAAGTACATATGCAGTTTGTCTTAACCTCAAATAGTACCAGTCCCACTTCCTTTCCTCTGATTGTTTGCTCAGTTCAGCAGATGCAGAGGGGCTGGCCTGTTCTCCTTTTGATTTCCTCCACAAGGTCTTCTCTTCGGACATTCACCTGGCCAGGATGGGAGAAGAAGGTGATATAAGCATCTTCCATTCCACTGCTGCCCGAGTGCCTAGTTTCCTCTAGCCCTCTAGGCATCAGTCTCAGCTGGGAGCAGGAACCTAATTAAACACCTCAGGCTAGAGTGTGCCTCTTGGGGGAGCCAACAAAACATAGGGTATATGCAGGGATGGAGATCTCACCCTACTAAGACCACAGTAACAGGTTAAGCTCTCAAGTCTTTTATGTTTGTACTAATATCAATGCCAGGCTTTTCTCAGGTCTTGAATGGGCATGGGCCTGCCAAAATGGCATACATTCTCTGTCCCTTAGCTTTCCTGCCCGCTTCCCTTACCTCTTCTCTGCTAGTCACTGAACGGAGCTTGATGACCCCATCCTTGAGTTCCTGCTCCCCGATGATAGCCACCAGTGGGATGCCTGCCTCCTCACAGTACTGCAACTGGTTCAATAGCTTTGGGTTCTTCTTGTACAGCAGCTCAGCCTGCAGGGGACAAGAGCAGAAGAGGAAGGCTAGCTTCTGCTGTCCTCAGGGACAGAGGGTGTCCAATCTGGCACCTTGTTCTTAGCTCCACTTTTGAGAAGTAATGGCAGGATCCATTATGGGTGAGCTTTTATTCAGTTTGTGCCCAGCACACCCAAGTTTGCTGCCACCCTGGGGCTTGCCTCCCGTACCTTGATCCCAGCATCCCACAGTTCTGAGACAAGCTTTAGTCTTTCTTCTAGCAGCTTCTTCTGTGCAGATGCCACAAGTACCTGTGTCTCCGTGGTCCGTACTTTCTCCTCCAAAGCCTGGGGAAGGGGCAGATAAGAGTCAGAGAGCTGGGCTAACACCTTCAAGGAGCAAACAAAGCAGGCTCTAGTCAGGATTTTGAGACCAGGCCCAACTCAGCTCTACCAGGGCAGGGGCCCTGTCTTCTCATCTTGTACCTTGGGCATAAGGTAGCTTTTAGTAGATATGAGGACTGAACTAACTTGTACATAGGATGTGTCAGAATAAATAACTTAGGGTAAGAGTAAAGGTAGCTTTTTTACAGTAACTTCAAGCTTATCTCCATGTAGTACTTTTTTTTTTTTTTTTTGAGACAGGGTCTCTGTTACCCAGGCTGAAGTGCAGTGGCGTGATCACTGCAGCTTCAACCTCCTGAGCTCAAGTGATCCTCCCACCTCAGCCTCCTGACTACAGGCACACACCACCATACTTGGCTAATTAAAAAAAAAAAAAAAAAATTTTTTTTTTTTTTAATCTGTAGAGACAGGGTCTCACCACGTTGCCCAGACTGGTCCATGTAGTACCTTAAGGGTCCATCAAAGCATTCACACAGAAATACTACTATGAGCCTACCCCAACTAGATCATCCTTGGCAGTTTTAGTCCCCACTTACTATCTACCCATTTATGACACTGTGCCTCTCACACTTCAGTTACAGGGCACAGGCGTGTATATGGGTATGGGGAAAGGAGAATGCTGCTGCTGCTTCCCTTGTCTTTTTCGGGAAAACTATTTTCATAGTTCTTACAATGTAAGATGCCCACTGGAAGAATGATCTCAACTGGGAAACGGGTGGTTTCCACCCTAGAGAAAAGGCATAGACCGTGGGGAGGTTGCCAGAGCATTTCCCAGAGGATGAAATGCAACCAGCCACTTAAGACCAGCAGCAACAAAGGAAGGCTTGAGGCCACGAGAGGCTTCCTTGGTGTTACTCTAGGCGCTAGAGAGTCACGGTAGCCATGTGAGGGATCCCAGGGCCTCAGACACATGCTTCCCATTTAGAGAGAATATTACAATGTGGTTAGTGGCAAGACTTTGGAGTCAGACTGCCTGGATTCAAATTCTGACTCTACCACTTACAAGTTTCATGGCCTTAAGCAAATTATTTGATCTATAATGCTTCAGTTTTCTCATCTGGAAAATGCAATTAATAAAATTAGCTACTCTCACAGGGCTGTGATAAGAATTATATTTTGATAATGCATGAAAAGCACCAAGCACAGTGCCTGGCACAAGGCACTAAAATGTTAAGTATTCTGTATCATGAGGAAGATCTAAGTCTTGGATACAGCAGCCCACGTTTGTGACAGCCCTGAAGGAAGCAGAGACCCAGAGCAGAGGATTTAGTGGAGAAACATGGATTAAAGATCCATAAAACTGACCTATAATGGGGTAGAAATCTGTGAAAAAGAGCAATAATCTTTTCTCCATTTCTGTGAGATGTTCCCTACCCAAAGCAGCACCACTCGCTCCCTTGGAGATCAGATAGCTTAGGTGCCACCACCTGCTCAGACTGTCTTCTACCCACCCCGTAGGACCTACCTCTAGTCTCTGTTCCACGATGGAGAAAATCCGCTCCACCCCAATGCTGAGCCCCACACATGGCACCTTGCGCCCTTTGGGGTCGAACATGCCCACTAGCCCATCATAGCGCCCTCCAGCAGCCACACTGCCCACACCCAGGGGCTCTTCCCCTGCCTGGGCTGGGGTCTGTAGCAGCACTGCCTCATAGATCACCCCAGTGTAGTAATCCAGCCCTCGAGCAAGGCTCAGGTCAAAGGAGATCTGTGGAGATAAGAACATGGTCAGTGCCAGATTAAGATTAGGGATCTGAAGCCCCAGAGCTCAGAAGGGATCTCATCCCCAACTTGACTCACTTTGTCATCAATGCCAAATAGGGTCAGATACTCAAAGAGCAGTTTCAGGTCTCCCAGGCCCTCCAAGGCCTGCTTGTTTTGGGATAGTTTAGGATCCTGGAGCAGCTGTTCCACCAGGGATACCCCACCTGGGGAGACAGACTTGTGAGTGAGGCTGACAAGCAAACAAAAAAGGTAAGGGGGGTTGACCTTCTTGTCTGGACTCTAGTTGCCCATACATGTGTGTGTACATATACATACACACACTCACTCTCCTACATACATACACAGAAGAGTTTCAACTTTAGGACTGAGGGCAGTTGGATGGCTGCTGGGGAGGCTTGGTTCTGTTCCTCACCATGCTGCTGGACATAGTCCCCAATGCGGTCAGCCACTTCGGGTGCAAGGCCCTTCTCTCCCACCATCTCATTCTTCACCTCTTCCCAGGACACCTAGGCAGACAGACACCAGTCAGGGACCTCTGGGCAGCTTCCGCACCACAGAGCAGGTATGTACTGTCCTCAGGGAACAGTCTTGGAGCAGTAGCTGCCCATGAGCCTATATCCTAGCCTAACCTTCTCTGGTGGGTATAGAGGCGTGCACCTCTCTCTCTCAATCTTGTTTTCCATTTCCCAAGGCAGGGTGGGATCTGGGAAAAGAAGTCAAGTACTTGGGTTGTTACCTTGTCCAGCTTGTCTACTGAGGAGCAGATGGTACGGAACTTGCTGTCAGAAACACCACAGATGGCAAACATCCCATCTAGAATACGTCGATCATTTACCTGCAAGGAACCAATGCGTAGTGTGGAGGGAATCTCTTTTCTTACATGACCTGCAATAGTCATGGTCACTTGGGCTACTGGTCCCTCTGCACAAGGATCTTGTGAGAGGCCAGGCCCAACTTTGCCCTCCCAGCCGTGTCAGCTCTGACCTTGACCAGGAAGTCGCCTATCTGAAGTGAACTCAGGATCTCGCACATGATCTTCAGGCACTCTGCATCAGGGATCATGGGATCAAAGTTCCCAGCAATGTCAAAATCCTGCAGGGAGAGGGTTAGCCAGAGGTCTTCAGGGATTCACCTTTCTGAAGGGGGGACTCTGGGAGCTCTGTCCTCTAGGAAGGCCTGGTTGCACTCAACCATAGACTTTCTCTTTCATTTTCTTATCATCAGCCCAGAGGTAAACCCCAGCATCCTTGGGCTTCTCACCAGTTTTGGTTTCCTTTCTATCTACTGGGCTATTTCTTCATTTTCTACTTCATCATCTTAACTCCTCCTACTGGGTAGGGTGATTATATGGCTTTAGTGCTTAGCCATTTTCCCTATTCATTCAGAAGCCCTGGCATCAGTCTGGATGATTTGATATATCAAAGCTAATTTCCTTATTCTCTGCTGTGATCCTATCACTGTGGTTTAAAATAAAGAGCACTAGACCAAGAGTTCTAGTCCTGACTTTGCCTTTCTTACCCCTATGATCTCTTCATCTGCGGGTATCAAGTTTACTCATATGTAAAATGGAGAGACTTTATTCTCCTCCTCCACCACAGGGACATTGTGAAATCTGCATGAAAACGCCATAGAAGAGGCTGGGCGCGGTGGCTCACGCCTGTAATCCCTGCACTTTGGGAGGCCAAGGCAGGCAGATCACGAGATCAGGAGTTTGAGACCAGCCTGGCCAACATGGTGAAACCCTGTCTCTACTCAAAATACAAAAAATTAACTGGGCGTGGTGGCAGGTGCCTGTAATCCCAGCTACTCAGGAGGCTGAGGCAGGAGAATCATTTGAACCCAGGAGGCAGAGGTTGCAGTGAGCCGAGACTGCACCACTGCACTCCAGCTTGGGCAACACAGCGAGACTCCTCAAAAAAACAAAAAACAAACAAAAAAACCACCATAGAAACCTAAGAGCATTATCTGGGTCATCCAATTTGCTCAGGACACTGTTGAGTACTCAATAGATTCTGCTGGCTTGAGAAAGCCCCAAGTAACCCATCCTGCCCCACGGTTTCCCGACACTCACACACTGGTAGAATTCCCGGTATCGGCCGCGGGTCATGGCTGGGTTATCCCGCCGATATACCTTTGCTATGTGGTAGCGTTTAATGTTGGTCAGTTTATTCATTGCCAAATACCGAGCAAAAGGAACCTGATGACAAAGAGTTAAGGAGAAAGCCCCTCCTATCACTGTCTGCAAGTTGATTATCATCACCAACAGAAGCTGGGGTCTAACCCCTCCCTATGTGGGTAAAACTGCCACCCATAAGATTAATAGCACTTACGAACATCAGAAAGCACCAGCTGTGCTACCACATGAGGCAGCTGAAGGCTCAAAAAATATTAAGGCACCTTTCTCTTTTGTAGTGTTGACTGGACTTTTCTGAGCATGGCAAGGGGCTGGGCAGGTTGGCCACAGACCAGAAAAAGGCCCCCATATGGGATTTCTAAGCAGATGATTCTCTGTGTAGCTTGGAGACAAGGGAAATGTGTTGCTGGTCCATTAAGGAGAATTTTGTCCACTGGACAGGGCAGGGGAGAGGTATTCTGGAGCCAGGGGATGACTGTAGAGTTGGAACTGGGCCCTGACATCAAGCTGAGGTCTCACTCAGGATTCAGAAGATTTCTAAGGGTGTGTATGCTCTGTTTAGCCAAAGTCCCACTCCTGGTTTAGAGAAATAATTCCCCTAATCGCCAAAGGCCTCATATTTGATCCTATCTACTCTACCATTCTTAAACCTGAGCCAAGTGAGTGCCAATCCATCCAAAGTCTCAAGTGCCCCAGTTTAGAAAGATACAGTGAGGTCATAGCGAAGGGACAGGAGCTCCCCGCCCTGGTCCTTCAGGTCATAGATAAGCTTGGAATCTTCCCCATACTTCCCCATCAGTGTTTCCTAGAGAAAACATAAATAAATGTGGTCATAGTAATAAATATAACAATTTAAAAGGAAATTTTAAAAACAAACATGACTGATTCCAACTTGTCTACATTTCCCTCTGCTCTTTATCCCAATTCTTAGGTGTCTGATGTAGTTATCATTGAAGGGAAACATCAATTTTGTGTTTTTCCTATTTTGATTTTGTAACAGAGCTGAAGTATTTTTTTTTACATATTTTCTCTTAAAATCTTTTTTTCTTCAGACTCAACTTCTCAGCATGAATTTTTTTTTGTTTGTTTGTTTTTGTTTTTGAGATGGTGTCTTGCTCTGTCGCCAGGCTGGAGTGCAGTGGTGTGATCTCGGCTCATTGCAACCTCTGCCTCCCGGGTTCAAGCGATTCTCCTGCCTCAGCCTCCCAAGTGGCTGAGACTACAGGCAGGTGCCACTGTGCCCAGCTAAGTTTTGTATTTTTAGTAGAGACAGGGTTTCACCATACTGGCCAGGATGGTCTAGATTTCTTGACCTCGTGATCTGCCCGCCTCAGCATCCCAAAGTGCTGGGATTACAGGCGTGAACCACAGCGCCCAGCCTGAAGTATTTTTAAAAGATGCATAAATTCCAGTGAGAAGAAGCTCTGTACTTACTTCCTCCCTAATGTTATACTGTTAGATGTTTAGGTTATTCTAATTTTAGAAAAAATTTTTTTAGGCCAGGCATGGTGGCTCACACCTGTAATCCAGCACTTTGGAGGCGGAGGCGGATGGATCAACCTGAGGTCAGGAGTTCCGTGACCGAGCCTGCCAACATTGAAACCCTGTTCTCACTAAAAACACAACAGTTAGCTGGGGAGGTGGTGGCATTGTAATCCCAAGCTATTTCGGAGGCTTAGGCAGGAGAATCGCTTGAACCCGGGAGCAGAGGTTGCAGTGAGCAGAGATTGCCACCATTGCACTCCAGCCTGAGGTGACAAGAATGAAACTCCGTCTCAAAAAAAAAAAAAAAAAAAAAAAAAAAAATGACCACATAACATTTCAATATCTAATATTTAGGTATATAGCTCTTTTTTTTAAAAAAAGTGTTTTTCTTGATGATAAACTACTAGGAATGGGTTATTAGACCAACAAACATAAATGTTTTTATGATGCCTAAGATTCGAATAATGTCAAAAGTAAAAACTGAGGAATGTCTTAAGGGCATTACAGCAGTTCTTGCCCTGTGATGTCTATCATTGGTAATAGCATATTTCGCTCACCAGGTTGGCAAAGATTAAAAAGCCTGAAACTTCCCAGTACGTAGTATCAGAAACAGTCACACACTAGTGTTATGGGCTGAACTGTATCCCCCTGCCCGACCCTCCCCAATTCATTTGTTTAAGTCCTAAATCCCAGTAACCTCTGAACATGACTACATTTGGTGATAGGATCTTTAAAGAGATGATTAAGCTAACACGAGGTCTCCAAGCTGGGCTCTAATCCAATATGTTGTTGTAAAAAGAGAAAATTTAGACAGGGACAGAGGAAAGACGATGTAAAGACAAAGGGAGGCTGGGCGTTGGTGGCTTATGCCTGTAATTCCAGCACTTTGGGAGGCTGGTGTGGGTGAATCACTTGAGGCCAGGAGTTCAAGACCAGCCTGGCCAACATGGTGAAACCCCGTCTCTACTAAAAATAGAAAAATTAGCCAGGTGTGGTGGCGCACGTGTGTAATCCCAGCTACTCAGGAGACTGAGGCAGGAGAATCGCTTGAACCTGGGAGGTGGAGGTTGCAGTGAGATAAGGTCATGCCACTGCATTCTAGCCCAGGCAACAAAGCGAGACTCTGTCTCAATTAAAAAAAAAAAAAAAAAAAAAAAACCAAGGGGGACGATGGCCATCTACAAGCCATGGAGAGAGGCCTGGAACAGATCCTTCCTTTATGGGCCTCTGAAAGAACTAGGCCTGCCAGCATATAATGTCAACTTCCAACCTCTGGAACTGTGAGAAAATACATTTCTGTTGTTTAAGCTACCCAGTCTATGGTACTTTGTTATGGTAGCCCTAGCAAACTAACACAATAGGTAAAAACAGTCTCATGAATATGTACAATTATATATCAATAAAAAGAGACAGGTAGTACACTGATGAAGGAAACAACAGATAATTAAAGGCAATAAACCAGCTCATTGTGATAGAGGGAGAACAGCTACTTTAAAGAAGGTGGTTGGAGAAGATTACTTGAGGAGTGGCATTTTAGCTGAGCTCTGAAATTAAAATCTGGCTGGCTGGACGTGGTAGCTCATGCCTGTAATGTCAGCACTTTGGGAGGCTGAGGAAGGAGGACCACTTGAGGCCAGGGGTTTGCAAGCAGCCCGGGCAACATAGCAAGACTTCTGTCTCTATTTGTATTTATGTTTCTTGAAAAAAGGAATTAAAATCTGCAGTCTCTAGTATAATCTGAAATAAATCATGCAAATAGCTAAGGAAAGGGAGTTCAGGAAAAGGGAAGAGCAAGAACAAAGGTCCGGAGGTACAAACACACTGAGTATGTTCCAAGAGTTGGAAGAAGACCAGAGTAGCATAATGGGCAAGAGGAAAAATAGCATTAGCACGAGATGAGGTAGGAGAGGCAGTGGCCAGATCACCTAGGGCTCTGTAAACCTGAGTAAAGAGTTTGGATTGTAATCTAAGTGCAGTGGGAATCACTGGGTTTGAAGCAGGTAGTAATGCAATCTGGGTTGGTTGGTTTGTTTTAGAGACAGGGTCTTGCTACATTGCCCAGACTGGAGTATGGTGGCTATTCACAGGCACCACCATAGCACACTACAGCCTTGAACTCCTGGGATCCAGTGATCTTTCTGCTTCAGCCTCCTGAAAAGCTGGAACTACAGGTGTGCCCAGTTGCAATCTGGTTTTTAATAGCAAAGAACTAGTAACGACGTCAGAGTCCATCAATAGGAGAGTGGTTGCATATTTATGTATGTATGGTTTGGATCAATCTAGAAAACATCCCAAGTACAAATGCCCTGCAATACAATGTAGACATGACCCAGAACAACTACCACTCCAAAGAATGGCTCTCTTTTGGAAGCTGCTGGCCACAACCAACATAATAAAAGACAGGGCCTCTCCCTCCAAGCCATTCTTGTCCCTCTTGTTATTGGAGAATACTGGTCTGTGTCCACAACAGGAGTGGGCCCTTTGGACCTTCACTCTCTTGTTGTCATCTTCTTTGTTATTCAAATGCCCACTCATCTACAATTGTAGTTTCTTCCTGCCCTTTCCTCACCTTTAGTTCAAATACAGGTGTATCAATGACTTCTGCACCATGGCGCTTGAAGCAACGGATGATTACGTCAAACACCTTCTCACGAACTGCCATCTGCCGGGGACTATAGTCTCTTGTGCCCTTGGAGTTGAAATCAGCCAGAGAACCAGAAATGAGGTTTGAAAACCAAGAACAATACGTTTTGGAAATATAAAAGGATGACCTCAATAATGAAAAAGCAAATCCTGCTCTAAACAGATTTTCCTACAGGCCACTGAGTTTTAAAACAAGTACAAATAATTTCCTATTAATTCCCACACCCATCTGCTATCTGCCTTACAAACTCCATTCCCTTTTAAGCTTGGGGTCTATTTTCTAAAATTCTTAGAACTCTTTTCTTTAAGTCATTTTCCTAAAAACTCTTTCTGGGATAACAGAACATTTCCTGGCCTAATAACAAACACGTACCTGAGGCCAGGCACAGTGGCTCATGCCTGTAATTCCAGCACTTTGGGAGGCCGAGGCAGATGGATTGCCTGAGGTCAGGGGTTCGAGACCAGCCTGGCCAACATGGTGAAACCCCCATCTCTACTAAACAATACAGAAATTAGCCAGGTGTGACGCCTCGCCCCTTGTAGTCCCAGCTATTTGGGAGGCTGATGCACGAGAATCCTTGAACCTGGGAGGTGGAGGTGGTTGCAGTGAGCCGAGATCGTGCCATTGCACTCCAGCCTGGGCAACAGAGTGAGACTGTGTCTCAAAAAAACAAACAAATGGTGGTGGCGGGTGCCTGTAATCCCAGCTACTCGGCAGGCTGAAGGCAGGGAGAATTACTTGAACCTGGGAGGCGGAGGTTGCAGTAAGCTGAGATTGCGCCACGGCACTCCAGACTGAGCGACAGAGTGAGACTCCATCTCAAAACAAAAAAACAAAAAACAAAAAAAACCAACCAGTCGGGCGTGGTGGCTCACGCCTGTAATCCCAGCACTTCGGGAGGCCGAGGTGGGCAGATCACAAGGTCAGGAGATCAAGACCATCCTGGCGAACCCTGTGAAACTTTATAACAGGTCTTTCAAATGTTGATACATTTCATTATACAATATCAGGAAGCCTTATTTATTTACATCACCTCAGATCTCATCAAGAAAGTCTTTTTTTTTTTTTTTTTGAGATGGAGTCTCGCTCTGTCACCCAGGCTAGAGTGCAGTGGCGTGATCTTGGCTCACTGCAACCTCCGCCTCCTGGGTTCAAATGATTCTCCTGCCTTAGCCTCAGCCTCGGCCTCCTGAGTAGCTGGGACTACCTACAGGTGTGTGCTACCACGCCCGGTTAATTTTTTGTATTTTTAGTACAGATGGGGTTTCACCATGTTAGCCAGGATGGTCTCGATCTCGTGACCTCATGATCCGCTTGCCTCAGCTTCCCAAAGTGCTGGGATTATAGGCGTAAGCCACCTTGCCCAGCCTGGTTTTTTGTTTGTTTGTTTTTGACACGGAGTCTCGCTCTGTCACCCAGACTGGAGTACAGTGGCATGTTCTTGGCTCACTGCAACCTCCACCTCCCAGGTTCAAACGATTCTCCTGCCTCAGCCTCCCAGGGAGCTGGGATTACAGACATGCGCTACCATACCTGGCTAATTTCTGTATTTTTATTAGAGATGGGGTTTCACCATGTTGGCTAGGCTGGTCTGAAACTCCCGACCTCAGTGATCTGCCCACCTTGGTCTCCCAAAGTGCTGGGATTACAGGCGTAAGCCACCACACCCAGCAGAAAACTCTTTAATTATTGGGAAGCTGTCAAGCTTATGATGGAAGATACAAGTTTTCTAAAATTCTTTTTTTTTGAGATGGAGTTTCTCTCTTGTTGCCTAGGCTGGAGTGCAATGGCGCGATCTCGGCTCACCGCAACCTCCGCTTCTCGGGTTCAAGCGATTCTTGTGCCTCAGCCTCCCTAGTAGCTGGCATTACAAGCATGCGCCACCACACCCGGCTAATTTTTAGTAGAGATGGTGTTTCTCTATGTTGGTCAGGCTGATCTCAAACTCCCAACCTCAGGTGATCCGCCCGCCTTGGCCTCCCAGAGCGCTGGGATTATAGGTGTGAGTCACCATGCCCAGCCCAAGTTTTCTAAAATTCTAACTTTCACCTGAATATTTGAATTTTATCACTGCCTACAGGCACTGTCAGATGTCTTCCTTGAGGTGGCAAGGCTCACTTCGTTCATTGTTGTAAAAATGCCAAATATTTAAGTTTGAAAAACCATAATTTATCTTTCAGTTGTTAACTCAAATAAAACAAGATGTTCTATGAAAAAAGTAGCTAGATCAGCTTGCAACTTGAACAATAGCATAAGCATTTTCCCTACCTTGGGGTGCAAAAGTGCTTTATATGTGCTTCCCATTTTGTCATAGCAAATATTTAAAAATAGGGTCCTCAAGGGTCAAGATTCAATAAAATTAGTAAGTTTTTTGGCCAGGCATGGTGGCTCACACCTAGCACTTTGGGAGGCCAAGATGGGCAGATTGCCTGAGTTCAAGAGTTCGAAACCAGCCTGGGCAATATGGTGAAATATGTTGTAGGTTTCTTGTGTTTTTTGTAAAATACAAAAAATTAGCTGGGTGTGGTGGTACCCGCCTGTAATCCCAGATACTCAGGAGGCTGAGGCACAAGAATTGCTTGAACCCGGGAAGTGGAGGCTGCAGTGAGCCAAGATCGTGACACTGAACTGCAGCCTGGGCAACAGAGTGAGATTCTGTCTACAAAAAACCCCAAAACAAACAAACGAACAAAGTTTTACCATTTTATCAATAACATTGTTAAGTAAAACTAAATTTTATTTATTTATTTACTTATTGTGAGTGCATGGCAGTGAAGAACATACTGGCTATTAGTACAGTTTAGTGTCGCTGTCTTAATTTATGCTAAGGCACCAGCAGTTCTACTCATCAGTGCTTTTGTGCCTTTGGTGCAAATGTTAACACAACAAAAAAGGCAGATAACATCTTAGAATTATTATAGAAGGGCTGGGCACAGTGGCTCACGCCTGTAATCCCAGCACTTTAGGAGGCCAAGGTGGGCGGATCACTTGAGGCCAGGAGTTCAAGACCAGCATGGCCAACACGGTGAAACCCTGTCTCTACTAAAAATACAAAAAATTAGTCCGGTGCAGTGGCACATGCCTGTAGTCCCAGCTACTCGGAAGGCTGAAGGCAGGGAGAATTACTTGAACCTGGTAGGCGGAGGTTGCAGTGAGCTAAGATCACGCCACTGCACTCCAGCCTGGGCGACACAGCAAGACTCCGTCTCAAACAAAACAAAACAAAAGGATTACTATAGAAATAGTTTTGACCATGAAGATCCCTTGAAAGAGTCTTGTCTCACAATACTGAGTTTTCTATTGTTTTTTTTTTTTTTTGAGACGGAGTCTCGCTCTGTTACCCAAGCTGGAGTGCAGTGGCCGGATCTCAGCTCACTGCAAGCTCCGCCTCCCGGGTTCACGCCATTCTCCTGCCTCAGCCTCCCGAGTAGCTGGGACTACAGGCGCCCGCCACCTCGCCCGGCTAGTTTTTTGTATTTTTTAGTAGAGACGGGGCTTCACCGTGTTAGCCAGGATGGTCTCGATCTCCTGACCTTGTGATCCACCCGTCTCGGCCTCCCAAAGTGCTNCTCAGCTCACTGCAAGCTCCGCCTCCCGGGTTCACGCCATTCTCCTGCCTCAGCCTCCCGAGTAGCTGGGACTACAGGCGCCCGCCACCTCGCCCGGCTAGTTTTTTGTATTTTTTAGTAGAGACGGGGCTTCACCGTGTTAGCCAGGATGGTCTCGATCTCCTGACCTTGTGATCCGCCTGCCTCGGCCTCCCAAAGTGCTGGGATTACAGGCTTGAGCCACCGCGCCCGGCCGAGTTTTCTATTGTTAATACTAAAATGGATATTAACTCTCTAGCATAATCTTATTTTAATGCTATAATATGGAAATTTTCAAAGACACAATATAGAGAATAGTATTACAGGTCACCATTTATCCATTACCCAGCTCCAACAACCATTAACATCTGCTATTCTTATTTAAGCCCTTACATGTTTTTCTTAAATATTTTGAAATAAATCCCAGACGTCATATCATTTCATCCATAAATACTTCAATATGAATCTCTAACACATAAGGACATTTAAAAAACCCCAAAGACTCTATCTTTATTATAACTAACAAAACTAACAGCAACTCCTTAATATTACCTAATGCTAAGCCATGGTCAGTTTTTCCCTGTTGCCTCGATAATATCTTTTTATGGTTGATTTATTTGAATCAGCTTCAAAACGAAGTCTATGCGTTGTAATCAGCTGATGTGTCTATTTAATCTACAATAGTTTCCTTCCCTCCCCCACTTTTTTTTTTTATTTTAAAAAGGTCATTTATTAACTAGGAAAATTGGGTCATTTGTCCTAAAAAATTTTTTCACATTCTAGATTTGGTGAACAATATGCTTGATGTGTCATTTAACATGTTCTTCCATCTCTAGTATTTCCTGTAAACTGATAGTTAGTCCAAAGATCTGATTAGATTCAAATTCAATTAACTTGGCAAGAGTACTTCACAGGTGGTGCTGTGTACTTCTTGTTGCATCACATCAGCAGGAACATGTCTAGTTGTCCTACTTTAGTGATGTTAAAACTCATCACTGGTGAGGACAGACTGATGATCCATCATAAATTCCACAGTAAGCTTTTCATCTAATAGTTTGAATAATCACTGATCATCACCACTTTAGGATTTTACATTGTCTCTTTAACCTCTGAATATGAGTTATATGTAGAAAGAAACAGCTCAATGAATTTAGGAGCCCAAAGAATTAACCTTAACACAAGGAAAACAGACATCTCCCCTCTCCTTTGGAATTCAATTTCAAATACGTTTATTAAATAGAGTCATCCCTCAGTATCCGCAGGAGATTTGTTCTAGGCCCCATGTGGATACCAAAAATCCATAGATGCTCAAGCCCTTGATATAAAACTATATGCACATCCTCCTATATCCTTTAAATAGTCTCTAGAGTATTTATAATACCTTAGACAATGTAAAGTCTGTGTAAATAGTTGTTATACTATATTTTTTATTTGAAATTTTTATTGTGAGATTTTAAAAGTTTTTTTTTTTTTTTTTTTTGAGAGATAGGGACTCACTATGTTGCTCAGGCTGGTCTCAAACTCCTGGGCTCAAATGATCCTCCCCTTGCGGCCTCTCAAAGTGCTGGGATTACAGGTGTAAGCCACCACATTCAGCCAGATTTTTTTTTCTTAATTGTTCTTTTCCCCTGAATGGTTTTGATCTCCATAGGTGGTTGAATCTGTGAATGTGGGACCTTGGGATATGGAGGGCTGACTATACCTATTTAGGCACCTAGTCTGTCTCAGGGTATATAAACCACAAAAATAACTACTTAAAGTTGGTGCAATAACAGAAATATGTATGAAGTGCTAAGAGAACACAGATGAAGGGGTAAACAGTTCTGTTTATAGAACTTACAGAAAGTGGAACTGAACTGGAGGATGAGCTCAGAATCTCCAACCTCATTCCACTCTACTCTACTTTACTTAGTTCTAGCCATGTAGATCATCCTCTAGTTCCTCAAAACTACCAAAGTTCTTTCCCACTTTAGGGTTTCCATACTCTACCTGGACCTATCTTTGTCACACTTGTCCTCTGGCTATCTCCTACTCATTCACTAGATCAGTTAGTATATCACTTCCTCAGTTAGCCTTTCTCAGACTCCCCAGTTCTCACTTATTTTTCTCAGAGCAACCTTAATTTCTTTATATTATTTTTCACAATATGTAATTACATAACCATGTGTGGTGGCCAGGTGCGGTGGCACACGTCTGTAATCCCAGCACCTTGGGAGTCTGAGATGGGCGGATCACTTGAGGTCAGGAGTTCAAGACCATCCTGGCCAATATGGGGAAATCCTGTCGCTACTAAAAATATAAAAATTAGCTGGGTGTGGTGGTGGGCACCTGTAGTCCCAGCTACTCAGGAGGCTGAAGCAGGAGAATCACTTGAACCCAGGAGGCAGCGGCTGCAGTGAGCCAAGATGTGCCACTGCACTCCAGCCTGTGCAATACAGGATACTCCGTTTCAAAAAAAAAAAAAAAAAATCTGTGTGGGACTATTTGTTCTAAGTCTCTCTCCTTCAGTAGAATGTAAGCTCCATGAGAGTAGGCTATATTGTCCACCATGGTATGTATTAAGTGCTTTGTATAGTGCTAGAGACACAGCGCTAAATACACATTTACTGAATGAACAAAGGAGTAGCAGCAGCAGGCTGACTCCCCTGATCACCCAGCTGGCCTAGCTTCTGCCATCACTTTGCCATCCCAGAATGACTCAGGTAGAGTCCAGTCCAGCCCAGCGCCCAGGGCGACTGTCCTCTCCTCTGCAGTATTTCAGATCCTCCTCAATGACCTGGTTTAAGGAGGCAGACGTAAGCGCCCCGTGAGTAGAGTTAGAGACTTTCTCAGTGGCTCCCTACAGGAATGATATTACCTTGGGGGTTTTGAGCACAAACTTCTGTTTGCTTTCATCAGGACCCAGCTGTGCCTTCAGTTTCAGGAGTTTTCCCACCTCCTCCTCGATCTGTGGAGGGAAAGAAGGCGCTGAGCTAACCATCTGTCAGTCTCCTGCCTCCCCCGCCATTCATTCAATATTCCTCCCTCATCAGGATCTCTCTGCTCAGGCCTAGCTTTGTTTCTCTCGGGACCCACCCCGGATGCCTCCCCACGCAGCCCACTCTCCTCCCTACAAGCTTGGTCGTTTCCCTCACATCCCTATCCTATGTCCCGAACACCCTGGCTTTACGTCCTCCCAGGCTTTGCCTTGGCCCTCCCCTGCTGCCTAAGTCTTACCAGGTCGGCGCTGGCCTTCTGCTGCTTGAGGCCTCGCACGCGCTCTCCCTGAAGTTTCACCAGCTCCTCCAGCGCCGCACGCTCTGCCATCCCGGGTGTCCACTTGAACCCACTGCTGCCTAGACTTGCGATAGTGGCCCCAGCCTCAGCAAGGATGACTTCCGGCTATCGAGTCGCCGGGTCGCACGCCTAGAGAGCCTCCGCCGAGCACAAAAATTATTTCCGGCTCCTGCCGGAAGTGCCGAAACTGGCTACTAAGGGAACTTGGGAGGATCCCACCTCAGCCTTCGTGACTGGTGAGGTGCGCAAACGCCCGAGTTTTGCCTGGTGCCCGGGTTCAGCCTTGGCATGCCCTCCACCCTTCCTGAAGTCCGACCCGCCTCCTTCCCAGGCCTTTTGTTCCTGTCCCGGAAAGCTGGCGTCCTGCCGCGCGATGCCCCTGCTCCGACTTCTTCCCAGGAGGGCCTGGGCTGCACTGCTCAGCCAGCTCCTGCGACCGCCCTGCGCTTCTTGCGCCGGGGCGGTCCGTTGCCAAAGCCAGGTGAGCGAGACGTAATTATCTCTGGTCTGTCCCAGCAGGGCCTCCAGATCTGAAAGCATAGACTCGCGGCGTGTATTCCAGTAGTGTTACAATCGGTTTTTATCGAGTGCCCACTATGTACTGACACTGAACTAAGCGATTTGGATGCCTGGTCATTTAATCCTTGGAGCAATATTGAGAGGTTGGAGTTTTTATTTCCATTCTGCAGTTGAGGAAACGGAGGCTGCAAGATTAAATGAATGAGTTATACATGGATATGTAGTAAGGGAGTATTTTAATTTATATCCACACTTTTTCCTGAAACTCTTGGACTCAAACAGTAATATTTTTAAGCAAAATGTATGAATATTCCTAATAAATGAGATGACTAAAGACCAGAAGTAAACTGAGTTCGCCTTAGAATTTACCTCAAAATGAATCTCAGAAAAACATTTTCAGATGTCAGAGAGTTTGGGATTTTGGAATTGCAGATAAGGAATTGTGGACTTGAACTTGGACTTCTCTTGGGACAGATAATCGCCATAGTATGGAACCACCACATCCTCTATTTTTGGAAGGGCATACAGCTTGCTGGTAATGCCACTGATTAAGTTTTGCCTTACTTCAGAAAGATTCTGATGCCCTCTTAGCAGATGCTTTGCGCTGTCGTGAACAATAGGGCTCAGGTCTTTTATTAATATTCAATCACAGCATCTTACCAGTCTGAGTTTTTTAGTTCATTCAGGAAATCCATATCTTTTCATTCCACAGGCTTGTTCTGTGTCCTTGAGCTGGTTCCCCTGTCTTCAAGTTACAGTTTTCCTATCTCTAAACCTGATAACTAGTGCTACCTTATTAAAAATTCTTATTTTTTTGGCTGGGTGCAGTGGCTCATGCATGTAATCCCATCACTTTGGGAGGCCAAGGGGGGTGGATCACCTGAGGTCAGGATTTTGAGACCAGCCTCACCGGGGCGAAATCCCGTCTCTACTAAAAATACAAAAATTAGCCGGGCATGGTGGCATACGCCTGTAATCCCAGGTACTCAGGAGGCTGAGACAGAATCGCTTGAATGCGGGAGGCAGAGGTTACAGGAGTTGAGATCATGCCACTGCACTCCAGCCTGAGCGACAGAGCAAGCAAGACTCCATCTGGAAAAAAAAAAAAAATTATTTTTGCTGTTTCAGTAGGAACCGTGACCTGGAGAAGATCATCATAATCCCTACCCCTGAATGGTTGGTATTGGTAGTGGTGGGTTTGTTCAGTGCCTTCATTATTCTCAGATTCTTAAAGTATTTGAGAATATTAAAAATCCGGCTGAGCGCAGTGGCTCATGTCTGTAATCCCAGCACTTTGGGAGGCCGAGGTGGGTGGATCAGGAGGTCAGGAGTTCAAGATCAGCCTGGCCAACATGGTGAAACCCCATCTCTACTAAAAATACAGAAATTAGCTGGGCGTGGTGGTGGCACGCCTGTAGTCCCAGCTACTCGGGAGGCTAAGGCAGGAGAATTGCTTGAACCGGGATGTGGAGGTTGCAGTGAGCCGAGATCGTGCCACTGCATTCCAGCCTGGGCAACAGACTGAGACTCTGTCTCAAAAAAAAAAAAAGAAAATCCATATACAATGAGGAATCTTGTGTGGTGAAGACCTGACCTCATATATATTACACATATAATTGTAGATACAACATGGGTTCTTTGGGGTGGGACTGAGATTGGGATAGATGAAATGGTGCTTTGGCTTCCTGTTGCTCAGGGTGAAGAGTCTTTGCAGGTTGATGGTCAACAGGGTCAGAGATGCCACAGGTTTGGCCAGTGTCCAGAGGAGCCACTTCTCACATTCATTCTTCTGCCAGGTTGCAGAGGCAGTGTTAACATCCCAACTGAAAGCACGTCAAGAGAAACCAAATTTTATTATCAAGATCCCAAAGGTAATACTTTTTGCCTACCCTATGCCGTTAGAGTGCCTTGGAGGACTGACTTCTGCCTTGCATGTCTCTCTGACCCCTTTTAATGTCCTTTACATTTTAAAAATATATACTATTCTTGAGATACTAGGTGGGGCTCACACTCATTTGAACTCAGTAGATTTCAGCTCCAGACCTGAGATTACATAATAAGTGTCCTTTAACTCCTTGTCTGAAATGGACTTATTTTTTGTTTTTGTTTTCACTGTGGCTGCTTTTGGTTTCCAGGGTACCAGGGATCTTAGTCCTCAGCATATGGTTGTGAGGGAGAAAATTCTTGATTTGGTTATCAGCTGCTTTAAACGTCATGGAGCAAAGGTTATGGATACCCCAGCATTTGAGCTGAAGGTAAGGGGAGAAGAAAGAGTACATGCAACCTCATTCACTTCTTCACTGGACTTAAGTGTCCCAAAGGGCTTCTCATCTGTGTTTTGGAGTCATCCTTTGAACTGTGACTCATTCTGTTTGACCCCTATAGGAAATACTGACTGAGAAGTATGGAGAGGACTCTGGGCTCATGTATGATCTGAAGGATCAAGGTGGAGAGCTGTTGTCCCTCCGCTATGATCTTACTGTATCCTTTTGAATACTGGAGCCTCACCTGTCTCTTTCCAAATCCAGAGGGCTTTCTCTGACAAAAGTAGAGAGAGTGACTTTGGGATCTTAGAGGTCCATTGGCAGCAGCCTATACTTCTAGTTTCTCCCAGAAGGCAGTTCTGCTACAGGATCCTAGCCTGGAGCCCTATCATTTAACTCTAATGTGTATCATAATCCTTTGGGGGAGCTTGCAGAAGTACAGACGTTTGGCTGCAGTCCCAGAGATTCTTAGCTAATTCTGTAGCTGGAATGGGGCTCAATAATTTGTATTTAAAAATTGTTTTTTGGCCAGGCACGGTGGCGAACACCTGTAATCCCAGCAGTTCGGGAGGCCGAGACAGGTGGATCACCAGAGGTCAGGAGTTCAAGACCAGCCTGGCCAACATAGTGAAACCCCATCTCTACTGAGGTCCTGCTGAGCTCTGGGGCTGTCAGGTTCTGAGTCTAGTTTGGGACTGACTGTAGCCTTGTCCCCACAGATCTCTTTTGACCTAAAAAGTTAGCCAGGCGTGGTGGCGGGTGCCTGTAATCCCAGCTACTAGGGAGGCTGAGGCAGGAGAATCACTTGAACCCAGAAGGCAGAGGTTGCAGTGAGCTGAGATTGCGCCATTGCACTCCAGCCTGAGTGACAAAAGCAAAACTCTTGTCTCAAAAAAAAAAAAAAACATTTTGTGGAGATGGGTGTCTTTGTTGCCCAGGCTGGTTGTAAACTCCTCGTTTCAAGTGATCCTCCCACCTTGGCCTCCTAAAGTGCTGGGGTTACAGGTGTGAGCCATCGCATCTGGCCTACAATCTGCATTTTAAACAAGCATCGTGGGTAATTAAGATGCATGTAGTCCTTTCCCTGCACTTTCAGAAACAGTAGCTTAGAAGTTGTTAGGCAAATCCAAGTTCTGAAGCTTGACTGTTTTAGATGGTTCGGAATTGATCTGAATGGGCAGAAATGGCCCAGACCTGAAGTTAGTTCTTGGGTCACTTCTGTCTCTACTTCCCTTGCTTTCTGCTGAACTTACAGTTATGCTAGGTGAGATTCCTTCATTTGGGATTTCAATATATATTGAATTCCAAGCACTGCTAGACCTTGGGGATAGTGGAAAAAAGGGAAGGTCCTTGTTCTCACCCTAGTGGATGAGATCCAGTTGATATAGGCCCAGTCCTCCCTAATGTCTGTATACTGGGCCTAAGCTTTGGATGCAGTATTCCTCTTCCTTAACCCATTTATGTGAGGTTCCCTTTGCTCGTTATCTGGCCATGAATAAGGTGAAGAAGATGAAACGTTATCACGTTGGAAAGGTGTGGCGGCGAGAGAGCCCAACCATAGTCCAAGGCCGCTACAGGGAGTTCTGCCAGTGTGTAAGTGACCTGATGGGAGCAGCACAGTTTGATAGTTCTAGGGGCCACAACCTTGAAATTGGCTGGATAATGGAAGTTTTTTCCCATCTTTTTCTTTGCTGTAGGATTTTGACATTGCTGGTCAGTTTGACCCTATGATCCCTGATGCAGAGTGTTTGAAGATCATGTGTGAAATCCTAAGTGGATTGCAGTTGGGAGACTTTCTCATTAAGGTGAGGCCAGGGCTGAGAACTGGGAGAAGTCTGGATTTGGCCTAATAGTGTTTACGCAAGTCCCAAACTTGGGTGACTCCAACCCTTAAGCCTGCAACTCTAGGACTTTCCTAGTAAAGCTGTTGTATTTCCTATATGTCTGTACTCTTCCTGTGAAATTTCCATCCTTTTTATATGTCAGGAAAGTAGGTACTGTCATTGTTTTGCGTGGAAGGGCATTGACAAGCACTTGGGTCACTGACATTGAGTTCTCAGGTAAATGACCGGCGGATTGTGGATGGGGTGTTTGCTGCCTGTGGCGTTCCTGAAAGCAAGTTCCGCGCCATCTGCTCCTCCATAGATAAACTAGACAAGGTAACAAAGAAGACATGCTTCAGTAGACCCTATCTAGTTTCTGCCCTGCCCTCAAATCCATACCACTAGTGAAAAATAAGGAGACTGTGGCTGGAAGTGGGCTATTTTGGGGAGGAAAGTAAGGAGGCATATGAAGGAAGATCTGAGTCATGCTATACAGTGGGGATTGTGACTGGATTTCTTTTTTTTTTTGAGACGGAGTCTCGCTCTGTCGCCCAGGCTGGAGTGCAGTGGCCGGATCTCGGCTCACTGCAAGTTCCGCCTCCTGGGTTTACGCCATTCTCCTGCCTCAGCCTCCCGAGTAGCTGGGACTACAGGCGCCCGCCACCTTGCCCAGCTAGTTTTTTTGTATTTTTTTTAGTAGAGATGGGGTTTCACCATTTTAACCAGGATGGTCTCGATCTCCTGACCTCCTGATCCGCCCATCTCGGCCTCCCAAAGTGCTGGGATTACAGGCTTGAGCCACCGCGCCCGGCTGTGACTGGATTTCTTAAGCTGTCTCTGACTTTGCGGAGAATACAGTTAGCTACTTGTGATGTATATACTGAATGGAAGTGAGTTGTCCTTTTCCAGTTTGAGAAAGAAAGATCTTGGGGCTGGGCTAATGTTTGGGTGTTTATGCAGATGGCTTGGAAAGATGTGAGACATGAGATGGTGGCGAAGAAAGGCCTGGCTCCTGAGGTGGCTGATCGAATTGGGGACTATGTCCAATGTCATGGTAAGAACCAGGGTTTTCAGAGCTGTGATAGAACCAGGCTAAAGGTGACATGTGCTCAAATTCTACCTCTGAAACAACTCCTTTCTGTAGATATGCTAAGCTTCAGGGCCTGTCCTGAATTTAATTTCTCTTTTACTTATTGTAATGACTTTGTGTCTTCAGATGGCAAAGCTAGAGGTAAAGGAGGAGGGTCTTGTCATGTGAGACTGGGATCATCTTTTTTTTTTTTTTTTTAAGAAAATGAGGAAGACTAGCTAGAGCACATCAGGGATAATTTTAAATGAAACACATCTGAGTGAACAGCAGATACTTTATTTCTCTCCAGGTGGGGTATCCCTGGTAGAGCAAATGTTTCAGGATCCCAGACTATCCCAGAACAAGCAGGCCCTGGAGGGCCTGGGAGACCTGAAGCTGCTATTTGAATACCTGACTTTATTTGGAATTGCTGAGAAGGTAAGCTGAATTGCAGATGGACCTCCTGTTGAGCTCTAGGGCTCTCAGGGTCCTGAGTCTACTTTGGGACTGACTGTAGCCTTGTCCCCACAGATCTCCTTTGACCTCAGCCTGGCTCGGGGCCTAGACTACTATACAGGAGTGATCTATGAAGCAGTGCTGCTGCAGACCCCAACTCAGGCTGGGGAGGAGCCCCTGAATGTGGGCAGTGTGGCTGCTGGTGGGCGCTATGACGGGCTGGTGGGCATGTTTGACCCCAAGGGCCACAAGGTGCCATGTGTGGGACTCAGCATTGGGGTTGAACGAATCTTCTACATTGTGGAGCAGAGGATGAAGGTAGGTCCTAGGTAGGTGTGAGATGGGGCTGGAGGCCTAAAATCCCTCTTGTTTCTGGAGGTGTAGTTGGAGTGGTTTTCTGATGATTCTTTTTGTCTTGATTTTTGGAACTGCTGGTGGAAAGGAGGTTTTTTATTAGTTTCACTTTCTTCACTCTTATTAGACCAAAGGTGAGAAGGTGCGGACTACAGAGACTCAAGTGTTTGTGGCCACACCACAGAAGAACTTTCTCCAAGAACGGTTGAAACTTATTACAGAGCTTTGGGATGCTGGAATCAAGGTATGGTGGAGCTGATATCTGAGCCATCTGGGTATGTGTGGAATTTAGGACCCAGGGCTATATCTACCTTATGTCTAGGGTGGAACTCAAGACCTTTTTAGTCTACTAGCTATTAGAGTGGCTTTTTTTTTTTTTTTTTTTTTTTTTTTTTTTTTTTTT
>NW_016810386.1:812563-820637 GCF_001698545.2 Rhinopithecus bieti
TAGAGTGGCTTTTTAGGGTGGGAGGACTAGCCATTTATCTCTGACTTCCTTGGATATCCATGTTCCTGAGGTTTGTTGCTGTGTTTGCTTCTAAGTCCCTTACTCTATCTTGATCCTTTTCAGGCAGAGATGCTATACAAGAACAACCCCAAACTATTAACCCAGCTGCACTATTGTGAGAGCACAGGCATTCCACTGGTGGTCATTATTGGTGAGCAAGAACTGAAAGAAGGGGTCATCAAGATCCGTTCAGTGGCCAGCAGAGAGGAGGTGAGTGGCAGCAGCAGAAATAGAAGGGACGAATTGTTTCTGCCTTTCCCAGATTTTGTAAGAAATATGCATCTTCTGGCTGAGAAATTATCTTCATGGTTAATAGTGGTAGAGTTGAACAAACACTCACTCCAGATGACCACTGCAGCCTGTGAGTATTCGCTGGGTGGCCAGAAGAAAGACAAATGAAATCTGAATGGGTATTTTGAGACTAATCAACATAATAGACATAGATCAGGTGTTTGAATCCCTTTCGTCTTGAGGGTATACATTCTTCAGGTCAACCCACACTACTCCCTTCTGGTTGTGTAAGTAATGGGAGCAGATGCAGAGTAAAACAAATCTGGAAAAACAGTGGCTAAGGAGCTAGTATCACTTTCTAGTTTATCACATGAGGATTCTCTTATGTTTCAGGTGGCCATTAAACGGGAAAATCTTGTGGCTGAAATTCAGAAGCGACTGTCTGAGTCTTGATCCTTGCCTGATTCCCATCTGCTGCTCTTTGTAGAAGAGGTTTCCTCTAGAACTGAGTTCCTCTGGAATTGAGTGATGGACTTCACAACAACTGGCCAGGATGGGTGACAAGTACCTTCTGCCTCCTCCATCCTTCCTGGGTACAGAACTGTAGAAGACCCTGAGGACTCCTTGGGTAGTGTGAGCAGCTATTCTGCATGGGTGCAGATGGCTAGTATGTGAAAGAGACATGCTGTAGCTGCAGAGGCAAATTTGAAATGCCACCGAATGTTGTCAAGAGGTACTGAGATTGTTGCTGTGAGCAAGGCTCTGGGAGAGTCACCTCAGGCTGAGGATTCTGAACCATTGAGATCAGAAGCCAGATACTTAGCCTTCTACTGTAGCTACGGAACCAGATTCTGGTGAATTTGTCCACAACCAGCCATTGGCCTGTCTGGGGAGTTTTTGGAAGACAGCAAAGAGGGGCAATGGCTGCTTTCAGCTTTGTTTGAGGACAGATGCTATCCTAAGGGCATGGCAGTACCCATGTTGATTTGACATCTCTCTAGCCCATGCATTGCTAACAATAGAAGAGTGGGGCTTTATGCTTAATAATCTTGAACATTGAACTTAATAGATGACTTGACAAGGTGGAGATCTGATATTTTGAGATTTTGGAGACCATTTCCTGTGCCAGAATCACTGCTCTAACTATTCCATGCCATGCCGTGGAGGCTGTTCTAGAAGTGGTTGGATAACATGTTAAATAAAATATTAAGTGTAGTAGTTTGGGTAATTTGTTATTGTTATCAAGGGCTTGGTTTGCATAGACTATAGAAAATGCTTGAGTGTACACTAGAGAATTCTGTGAGGTAGGAGTAACCTCGCTGGGATGATGCTTCTGTATTCAGTGATGAGCAGCCAGTTTCTCCCTCTTTCCCCATCTCCTCAAGAGATAGTTTTGTTTTTTGTTTTTTTTTTTTAGATGGAGTCTTGCTTTGTCACCCAGGCTAGAGTGCAGTGGCATGATCTCGGCTCACTGCAAACTCCGCCACCCGGGTTCAAGAGATTCTCCTTCCTCAGCCTCCCGAGTAGCCAGCTAATTTTTGTATTTTTAGTAGAGACAGGGTTTCACCATATTGGCCAGGCTGGTCTTGAACTCCTGACCTCATAATCCACCCACCTCAGCCTCCCAAAGTGCTGGGATTAAAGGCATGAGCCACCGAGCCTGGCCAAGGGGTAGTTTTATTGCTAAAAATCAACATATAGTGAGCCAGTATGCCACAGTGCTTCACTCTAGAGTGTTGTTGATGACTGGCCTTTCCAAATCCAATTATGCTGATTAAATTATGTTCTACTATAAAGTTCCCCAGGTGATGGAAAAATGAGTGAAGTAAAGTGTGATAGCATTGCTTCAAGGAAAAGAGCACAAGTGCAAAACATGTTTTTTATATGTGCGTCGGGAAGGGTACCTCTGTTGCAAACGCTTCAGTGTAGTTTAGGGTCATATCGCTAGTGCATGTAGGTGAATGAGAGGCATCTAGACCCCCTAATGGCGCTTCGGCCTTAAAAAAGGTTTATGAATTCTTGGCAGTGGACGCAAAGTTGCTAGACTAGATCAGAGACCACAGGTTTTCGAACCTCAGTTTCCTTGTTTGTAAAATAGTTGAACTAAATCTTGACCCTTCAATGCTTGTTTTGAAATCCAAGGCAAAAAACGCTTGCAGGCGCCCTTACTTCCGTATTGCTTCATACTCCTCTTGCGCCTGCGCTGTCTCCTTGGAGCAGAGGCGGGGCCAACAAGCCTGTTTTAGAAGCCCTCCAGTCCTTAGCTCGTTTGGAACACAAGACTCCAAGCTTATTGGAGGGCCAACTTGCCTTACGGCTCCAAGCCGCTTTTTACGGCATTTTTCAGCTCGCCATTCACTTCGCTGTGAAGATGGCGTCGGGCAGCGGGGTAGGTGTTGTGTCTGAGGAGGAGGTTTTGCTGGGTGGGGAATGGTTTTTCGGACCTGAATAGAGACAAACTCCTGCAGCCGACCGGCTTTCCGATATCTCCTCGAGAGCCCAGGGTCCAGGTTCAAGAACTCCCCAGTATAGGCCTTTGCAAAGGGTCAGTGGAATCATGGAGGTTTCTCGGGTTGGGGGTCCTGAGGCTACCCCAGCCTTCTCATGCAGTCCAAAGAGGCTTCGCTTTCAAAAGGTCCTGTAGCCGCCTGGACCGCGAGGGCGCGGTTCCCTGCTTCTTTAGGGGTCCGGACACGGCGACGGATCTTGACGCTTTTTCCCCTCCACAGACAAAAAACTTGGACTTTCGCCGAAAGTGGGACAAAGATGAATACGAGAAACTCGCCGAGAAGAGGCTCACAGAAGAGAGAGAAAAGAAAGATGGTGGGTGCTAACTACATCAAGGGCTGTGGGTATCACAGAGGCGATGCGATGATGGAGAGCGGGTGGGAGTTGAAGTGCGCTGCCTTCCCACGCGGTTAAGCTCTGGCAGAGTGTTGCTTCCCTCGGCCTAGGTTTCTACATTTACAAAATGAGAGCGAGGAGGTGGGCTGAAGTAAGTAGTTTTGAGATGCTCTTCAGCTCTATTTTACTCCGCTTCCTTGCCCACCCTTTGCTTGGCTCGTTTAATGCTTTTCTGAAGTACAGAGAAGATAACGGAATCCTTTGTAGTGACAGAGAAGTTAAGTGGATTGTTTTGCTACTGTGCATTACCGCTATCAGTGACCCCCCTCTTTCCCTTGAAATTTCTTAAGGGAGAGAACATTCCTGGACCAATCAAGACCCTCCCATATAGTCTGAGAAAAGCCGGGGTACTTTCCAGGATCTGTGATTGTTTCAGCTAGTGCTTAGTAGTGCTGTTTCTCTGTGCCTTGTACGTCAGGGACTTGGTGCTTCTCTCCTGGTTAAGAGATTGCATAAAGAAATGTCTTGTTTTGTCATCTGTTTCAAACGTGTACATTCTTTTTTCCCTTTACCTCCAGGCCACCTTGCATTCACTAACTCTTTCAGTTTTTATGTAACATGTAAAATAAATAGTGCTTGACATGTAACAGGCATTTTCTAAATGTTGGTCCCCTTTTATAAATTTGCCCAGCTCTCAGAAGGTTCCTTTCTGTTATGCCTAGGGTATCTGCCTGAAAGCATTCTTGAATATCCTTGCTCCTGTTTTGAAAAAGTTGCTTCTAGTAACACTTCAGAAATTCTCCCCACAATTCAGTTAATCAATGAATATAAAACATACTGCTTTTGGATTGGCTGGCTTTGAAGTGGAGAAAAGCTGTAGAAAATTGGGGATTGCTTATGATTTTTTCCTGTGTTGAGATTCTCCCCAGCTGCTACTTTAAGTGTCTGTTGCGTCCTTTCTTTCAGGAATCGTTTTGAAATGAGAGTAGATCTGAATTTTGGGTTTCATGCATTTTTTTTCCTTTCTGGTTGAGGAGCTATAATATTGAAGGGACTTCCTTCCCCATTATGTTTCAGGAAAACCAGTGCAGCCTGTCAAGCGAGAGCTTTTACGGCATAGGGACTACAAGGTGGACTTGGAATCCAAGCTTGGGAAGACAATTGTCATTACCAAGACAACCCCTCAATCTGAGATGGGAGGGTAAGTTGCTTATCATTTTTCTCTGTAGCCAAGAATGCATCTATTAAGCCACCGATTTTGGTTTTAGGAAGTGTTGAGGAAGGTCCTTGGCCCCAGGATTATGTTCTTCTTGCCTGTAATTCCATCTTTATATTTGTTTTTCTGTGTCTCCCAAGGTCTCAAGTTGACATGATAGTGTCTAGGAGTGGTCACTCATTGGGCTTCTTCATATTATTAGCATTGGCTGGGCACGGTGGCTCATGCCTGTAATCCCAGCACTTTGAGAGTCCAATGCAGGAGGATTGCTTGAGCCCAGGAATTCAAGACCAGCCTGGGCAACACAGTGAGACCCTGTCTCAATTTAAAAAACAAAACAAACAAAAATCATACTAGCACTGCAACTACTACTTAATACATATTTAAAATTTTTTTTTTGCTGGCTGGGTGTGGTGGCTCACCACGCCTGTAATCCCAGCACTTTGAGAGGTGGAGGCGGGCGGATCACGAGGTCAGGAGATTAAGACCATCCTGGCTAACACAGTGAAACCCCGTCTCTACTAAAAATACAAAAAATTAGTTGGGCTTGGTGGCAGGCGCCTGTAGTCCCAGCTACTCTGGAGGCTGAGGCAGGAGAATGGTGTGAACCCGGGAGGCGGAGCTTACAGTGAGCCGAGATCACACCACTGTACTCCAGCCTGGGCAACAGAGCGAGACTCTCTAAAAAAAATGTTTATTGCCATTATACTTGTTATCAATTCTGGTTTACTGTTAATATTTTAAAAGGGATTATTTGATCTGTCAGAGGAAGAAATGAAGGAAGGGGCTACTGAGGAGATTTCTAGGGGAGAAATTAGGTAGAGCCTAGGAGTTGTTAATGGTGAAGAAGCGGGGTTTGAGGTTCCAGACTAGCTGCAAAGGCTGTAGTTGTTATGGATGCCTGATTGTACACCTTCTTCCAAGACTATAACCTGTAGGAAGAAGGGTCCCACAACAGCTTGTCACCCTTTTGCCCCCCCACTGCTTCTCTCTCCAGTTAGGTTTTCTAGCAGGAGAGCAACACAGATAGCAATGAGTGACATTTCTCTGAGCTGCTTAGTAAACCCACTGTTGTTCATTCCCGTCTGTATTAGTTATCTATTGTTACGTAAATTAACAAATTAACCCAAAGCTTAGCAGCATAAACTACACCACTCACAGTTTCTTTGGGTAAGGAATGTGGGAGTGGCTTACCTAGGTGGTTCTGGCTCAGGGTCTCTTCATGAAGCTGCAATCAAGGAGTTGGCAAGGTAGGTCTGCATTCATTTGAATCTTAAGTGGGGCTGGAGGATCTGCTTCCAAGCTCTCTCACATGCCTGTTGTTTGGAAGCCTAAGTTCTTTGCCCCATAGACCTTTCTATAAGACTGCTCACAATAAAGCAACTGGCTTCCCCAGAGCAAGTAACCCAAACAAAGACAGAAGGCATGGTTTTTAAAATAACCTAATTTTGGAAGATATTACTTTTGACGTATTCTGTTGGCCACACAGACCAACTCTAGTACAAATTGGGAAGAGACTACACAGAGTAGGAATACCAAGAGGGTGGGGCTCATCCTGAGGCTGTCTTGGAGGATGACTGCTATACTCTCTTGAGAGCCAAGGCTTTATAGAAATGAAGGCTTAACACTTCTAAAATAAGTTTACCTAAAATTTGTGTTTCTTGGTTGAAAATGATAAGATCCTTAAAACCATATTTGACTCAGGTGCTGTTTCTTCCTGTTAGATATTACTGCAATGTCTGTGACTGTGTGGTGAAGGACTCCATCAACTTTCTGGATCACATTAATGGAAAGAAACGTAAGGCTTGGAGGTAGCTTGTGACTAGGGCTGGAACTGGGTTTTGGAGGTGGGGTGGAATGGAAGGGTAGGTTTTTTTTTCTTCCTCTTCTTTTTACTGATCAAAAGATGGCTGGAGTAAGAAAGGTAGTTTCTGTTGGGCTCTTTTTTGATGCCCCTATTAGAACTCTCCAGTTGTTTCAGCACAGGCCATCTTTTACTTCATTATGTAATATTTCTGGAGGCCATGAGGTAAGAGGCCTCATTCTGGAGGCCATGAGGCTTTTAACAGCACCCAAACCATGTGCTGCTCCTGGGCCCAGCTGACCAAGGGAGTTTCTTTTAGCCGTAATTATTTGTGCTGTGTGTTTTATGAGATGTCATATGAGAAGATGTCAGAGAAATCAGGAAAATACTTTTTGAGGGGCTGAGGATATTTTAATGAGCTTGCCTTCTTCACTGTTGACCCCATCCAGATCAGAGAAACCTGGGCATGTCTATGCGTGTGGAACGTTCCACCCTGGATCAGGTGAAGAAACGTTTTGAGGTCAACAAGAAGAAGATGGAAGAGAAGCAGAAGGATTATGATTTTGAGGAAAGGATGAAGGAGCTCAGAGAAGAGGTAAGGCTCTCCTATTCTTCCCCTCTGCCCCAGATTTGAGTTGTATATTATGAATCATGGGAGACCCTGTCCTCATCCCACTCCTACTCCCAGCCCCAGAGTTGTATCTCCTGAGTTCTGTATATTAGCAGAAACATTTGTTGCCTTTGTTTAGGATTCTCATGATATGAAGGAAATGGCTCTGAAACTACTTTTTTCTCCTGGACTCTGTGGGCCTTATTATTTATTTATTTTGGCGATACAGATATTTCTCAACTTCTCACGGGGTTACCTACCAATAAACACATCATCAAGTTAAAAATATCTTAAGTCAAAAATGCATAATACACCTAACCTACCATAGTTTAGTCTAGCCTACCTTAATATGCTCAGAACACATTAGCCTACAATTGACCCAAATTATCTAACACAAAACCTATTCTATAATAAAATATTCATCTCATTAATTTGTTGAATACCGTAGTGAATGTGAAAAACAATGGTTGTATGGATACTTGAAGTACAGTTTCAAATGCATGTCAGTTTTGCACCATTGTAAAACTGAAAAATCTTGTCAGAGCATCATAAGTTGAGGACTGTCTCATCTGTATTCTTTGATTTAATTTTTTTAAAAGACTTAACTTTTTTTAGAGCAGTTTGGGTTTGCAACAAAATCGAGAAGGAGGTATAAAGATTTCCCATATACCCACTGTCCCCCACAACATGCATAGCCTTCTCCATCCTTTTTTTTTTTTAACTGCAAGAGGAATTAACTAAATGTACCTAGTCCTAAAGAGGCCCATGAAATGAGGCTGACTGGGTCAGAATTCTGTTTCTTCCACTTACTGGCTGTGAATCTTGGGCAAGTTATGTAACCTCTTTGTGCCTCAGTATCCCCATATTAGAGATCTTAGTATAATATGCATGAAGTACTCAGAGCAATTTCTGGCATGTACTGCATGCCCCAGAATGTTAGTTGCTATTATATGGTTTTGCTGTCATAACCCTGTCAGGAACTAGAAATGACATGGGGCCAGATGCAGTGGCTCACGCCTGTAATCCCAACACTTTGGGAGGCCAAGGTGGATGGATCACTTGAGACCAGGAGTTCAAGGCCAGCCCCAGCAACATGGTGGGACCCTGTCTCTACAAATACAAAAATTAGCTGGGTGCAGTGGCACACGCCTGTAGTCCCAGCTACTTGGGAGGCTGAGGTGGGTGGATTGCTTGAGCCCAGGAGGTGGAGGTTGCAATGAGCCGAGATTGTGCCACTGCACTCCAGCCTAGGTGACAGAACAAGACTCTCTCAAACAAAAAAAAAAAAAAAAAAAAAAAACAAAAGGGC
>NW_016810386.1:820744-839460 GCF_001698545.2 Rhinopithecus bieti
GGCTAAAACTTCTTTTGTTATTCTTTATAATTTTTACTCTGGCTTTTACTCTGTCCTTGAGATTTTACTAGTCTTAAGTACTTTCTCCTAAAGATAGAAAGGAGTCTTAAAACTTATGTCTTTTTCAGTAACATTTGGCTGAGGAGTCTAAACTGATTCTGAGTGGTTTTTCCCTCCAGGAAGAAAAGGCCAAAGCATACAAGAAAGAGAAACAGAAGGAGAAGAAAAGGAGGGCTGAGGAGGACTTGACATTTGAGGAGGACGATGAGATGGCAGCTGTGATGGGCTTCTCTGGCTTTGGTTCCACCAAGAAGAGTTACTGAGGCTTTCTGTGCTTGGCCTAACTTGGGCCTATGCTGGACCTAACTTTGTGTGTGTGTGTGTGTGTGTGTAGTCGGGGTCATTTCTTTTGGGTGATGGGAAAGTTCTTAAGAGTGTCAATGGGGAGGGATAGAGGGTGGGACTTCTGGTTTCCCTCTACTTTGGGAGAGGGCACAGATTGCAGAGGTAATGCTGTGGCATATTGCTTCAGCCTCAGTATATTGCTGGAGTCATAGGACCCCTGCCCACCTGAGTTTCCAATAAAGAAAAACCTCCCCTTCTGAGGCTGCTTTCCCAAAACTCCCCCTGCATCTTTATCTCTCCATCTATCCAACCTCTTGTCTGAGCATCCCACCTTTATCCTGTGTTATGCCTTTGTTTTAATTTTAACTCATGTTCATCCTGCAACAGAAGCATTCTCTAGGTCCCAGTTTCCAGTTGATTGCATATCTTTGACCAGCCCTTTTTCCCATCCCGCCCTATGGTTCTCTAGCTACCTGTGCATGCATGTGTATTTCTGCCTGGTTCTATGGTGTGTGGATGTGTGTGCATGAATCTGTCACATAGAGGGGGCCTGAGCTGGAATCCCAGAGCATTGCTGCCCTGGGGCCTGATGTTCTTGGCTTCCTCAGAGCATGTAACAGGAAATTAAATGGGATGAGTGTTTGGTGTGGTTTGTGTCTGATGAGTTTTTTAACATTCAGGTGTAGATTGTTTCAGCTTCTCTTGTTTCATTTTCCTGAGGATTTCTGTTTTTGTCTTCCTTGTGAGCAGGCTTTTGGAAGAACCGGTTTGATGCAAAGAAGAAAATGAAAAACAAAACAAAACAAAACAAAAAGTCCCCAAAACCTTATTATGGGAGCCCTTGGATCTTAGAAGCTGTTCAACATGTATAATAAATGGCATTGACTAGGCCTGTTTTACATTTGGTGGGAACATTCCATCATTTTGCCTGTGAATATTTGTTTTTCCTTCTCATGCTGAGGATTTCCATAGAGTGTTTTATTCTTCCATTTTAAATCTTATTTTTGCCTAGGTTTTTTTTTTTTTTTAGCATGAGTTATGTTTTCCTCTGATAAGGGATCTGTGTCCAGAGGAGCCTGAACCAAAACTATTCCTATCATTTCAGACTCCTTTGATCTTTTGTTTTGGAACAGCAGAGCTCAGGATTGAACTTAGTGTTTTCTTTTCTTTTCTTTTCTTTCTTTTTTTTTTTTTTTGAGAGAGTCTTGCTCTATCACCCAGTCTGGAGTGCAGTGGCGCAGTCTTGGCTAACTGCAACCTCCGCTTCTTGGCTTCAAGCGGCTAATTTTGTATTTTTAGTAGAGATGGGGTTTCACCATGTTGGCTAGGCTGGTCTAGAACTCCTGACCTCAGGTGATCCACCTGCCTCAGCCTCCCAAAGTGCTGGGATTACAGGCGTGAGCCACTGCACCCTGCCCTTAGTGTGTTTCTTACGTCTGCTAGACGAAGGATTACTTAATCTTGGCACTGTTGATATTTTGGGCCAGATTATCATTTGTTGTAGAAACCAATGCTGTGCAGTGTAGGGTGTTTATGATTTTGATTTTGATTTAGGATTAACTTCATCCCTGGCCTTTACCTGCTAGATGCCAGTAGCACCCTCTTCCACAATTGTGACAACTAAAAATGTCTATGCCCCTGAGAAAGGCAAAATCCCTCCGTACCCACATTGAAATCCACTGAGAAGAAGCTAGCTGTTTTCCCTACCTTGGTCTAATTTGAGAATTAGATGGCACAAACTGGTAAACTCAGCACAGAAACTCACAAAACTTTGATATCCACTGGATAAGTACTGTACCAAGTCCAGGGGATGCAGAGAAAAAAAAAAAAGTCATACATACACGGAGGATTATTAACTTTAACACATTAACTTCAAGCAGATGAAACCTGTAACTCTTGCTGGTTCTATACCCTGAAAAAATGGATCCGTTGGGTTAACAAGGCTGCCACCATATAGCTGGTATTCATTCTCTGCCCCATCAGGCTCCTCACCTTTCTGTAGTATCTGAACCACAAAGCACCATACACCTCCGTTTGGACTTTTATACAAAATTCCCTTACTGTAAACATGTGATGCTGAATCTTGCCACTGGGAATACCGTGAATGTATCTTCACCTGTGGGCTCAAGGCCTGGCTCAAAGTTTTAGATACAGTAAGTATTGGGCAATGGGGGCAGATTGGTGGGTGCTTTTCTTGGCAGGATTATGTGCACTTCAGGTCCCTTGGGTGACAGTCTTGTTGATTAGGTCTTTTGTTACCCCTTTCAAGGCAATCTGGAGGTTTCAGTGAGTTCCTTCCATGGTTCAGTTTTTTTTTTTTTTTTTTTTTTTTTTTTTTTTTGAGTGTCACTGACACTCAGGCTACAGTGCAGTGGCACGATCTCAGCTCGCTGTAACCTCCACCTCCCAGGTTCAAGTGATTCTCCTGACTCAGCATCCTGAATAGCTGGGATTACAGGTGCCCGCCAGTATCCCCGGCTAATTTTTTTGTATTTTTAGTAGAGATGGGGTTTCACCATGTTAGTCAGGATAGTCTTGATCTCCTGACCTCGTGATCCGCCCGCCTCGGCCTCCCAAAGTGCTGGGATTACAGGTATGAGCTACCGCGCCTGGCCTCTTTCAGGTCTTTCTAAAACCAATGGAAATGTTTGCATTCTGGTTGAGGAAAATCCACTTGACCAGTGCTTAGGTGAACATGCTGTAGGTACTGGTATTATCATCTGGGGCAATGCATCTAAGTCCCAGATGTCAGGGAATTTACATTCTGGTGGAATTGCCCTTCAGAGTACCTGGGGAACAGAAGATGATCCTTATTATTAAAGATGATCCTGTGGCTTCAGGCACCCTCAAGGCTTCTTGTATTTCCCCCATAACTTTCTCCAAATATGGCCGGGCGCGGTGGCTCACGCCTGTAATCCCAGCACTTTGGGAGGCTGAGATGGGCGGATCACGAGGTCAGGAGATCGAGACCATCCTGGCTAACACGGTGAAACCCCATCTGTACTAAAAATACAAAAAAAAAATTAGCCAGGCGTGGTGGCAGGCATGGTGGTCCCAGCTACACAGGAGGCTGAGGCAGGAGAATGGCGTGAACCCGGGAGGCGGAGCTTGCAGTGAGCTGAGATCCAGCCACTGCACTCCCGCCTGGGTGACACAGCAAGACTCCGTCTCAAAGAAAAAAAAAAAAAAAAAAAAAAAAAGCACTGGCCTGGGAGACAAATTTTAATTAAAAAAAAGAAGAAAAAAAAAAACTTTCTCCAAATATGTGTGCAGATTCTTTAATCCAGCATATATTCTAACAACATACTTGTGTATGTGCACATGTATGTACCAGGATGTGTATTACTGCAGCTTTATGATAATGAAACTTAAAACTAGTACATTTATACTTGAATATAATGCAGCTGTTTACAATGCAAGTGAATTAGGTTTATATGCAGTGACCGGAAGGATCTCCAAGACATGCTGTTAAGTAAACAATATCCAACAACTGGATTCCCAGCAAGCCAAGAAAAACTATGTTTTGTGTATATTTAACTATATAAATATACAGATTGAGGAAAAGGACTGGAAGGATACACATTGAAATATAAACAGTGGTTAATTGGAGAAAAGTAGAAATTTGGGGAAGAAAGGTTAGCTGTTTACAGTGTACATAAAAGGAATAGATGTTCCTGTAGTATTAAAAATGGAAATAATGTTTAGGCCAGGCATGGAGGCTCACACGGGTAGTCCTAGCTCTTTGGGTGGCCGAGGTAGAAGGATCTCTTGAGGGCAGTTACAGGTCAACTTGGGCAGCATAGCAAGATCCTGGCTCTACAGAAAATAAAAAAGGCCGGCACGGTGGCTCACACCTGTAATCCCAGCCCCTTGGGAGGCTGAGGGGAGCGGATCACTTGAGGTCAGGAGTTCAAGACCAGTCTGGCCAACTTGGTGAAACCTCATCTCTACTAAAAAATACAAAAATTAGCCGGGTGTGGTGTGCATGCCTGTAGTCGCTGCTACTTGGGAGGCTGAGACACGAGAATCGCCTGAAGCCAGGAGGCGGAGGCTGCAGCAAGCCGAGGTAGTGCCACTGCAATCCAGCCTGAGCAACAGAGTGGAGACTCCATCTCAAAAAAGAAAAAGGAAAAAAAAAATTAGCCAGGTGCGGTGGCTCACACCTGTTATCCCAGCACTTTGGGAGACCGAGGCGGGTGGATCATGAGGTCAAGAGACCGGGAGTATCCTGGCCAACATGGTGAAACCCCGTTTCTACTAAACATACAAAAATTAGCTGGGCGTGGTGGTGCGCTCCTATAGTCCCAGCTACTCAGGAGGCTGAGGCAGGAGAATCGCTTGAACCCGGGAGGCGGAGGTTGCAGTGATCGGAGATCGTGCCGCTGCTCTCCAGCCTGGCGACAGAGCAAGACTCCGTCTCAAAAGAAGAAAGAAAGAGAGAGAGAGAGAGAAAGAGAGAGAAAGAAAAAGAAAGAAAGACAGACAGAAAGAAAAGAAAGAAAGAAAGAAAGAAAAGAAAGAAAGAAAGAAAAAGAAAGAAAGAAAGAAAGAAAGAGAGAGAAGAAAGAAAGAGAAGGAAGGAAGGAAGGAAGGAAGGAAGGAAGGGGGGAGAGAGAGAGAGAGAGAGAGAGAGAGAGAGAAAGAGAAAGAAAGAAAGAAAGAAGAGAGAGAGAGAAAGAAAAAGAAAAAAGCCGGACGCCGTGGCTCACGCCTGTAATCCTAGCACTTTGGGAGGACGAGGCGGGTGAGTCACTTGAGGTCAGGCGTTTGAGACCAGCCTGGCCAACATGGTGAAACCATCTCTACTAAAAACACAAAAATTAGCCGGAAATCGCTGGAACCCGGGAGGCGGAGGTTGCAGTGAGCCGAGATCGTGCCACTGCACTCCAGCCTGGGCAACAGATCGAAACTCTGTCTCAAAAAAAAAAAAAAAAAAAAAAAAAAAAAAAAAATCAGTCGGGCATAGTAGACTGTGCCTGTAGTCCTAGCTACTCGCGAGGCTAAGAGGGGCGTAGGGGTTGAGCCTAGATGGAGCCAGCGCACTGCAGCCTGGATGACAGAGGATGATTATGTGTCTTAAAAAAAAAAGCGTAACAGGAAGTTTCACCTGAGCAGGGGTTGTAAGGTTTAACTAGTTTAGCAGCGAAGTTCTAAGGTAAGGTCTGAAATACAATTTACACCTTGTAAAGATTCTACTGCCCTGGCCCAAGCACTAGTTGTAAAAGTTGATTTGATCACAAAGTGATACTGCGTGGTTGTTTTGGGATCGCAAAGGCTGGAAGCGAAGGACGTGCGGGCATTTTGAGAGTTGTGGACCAGGTGACTGCTGAGAAGGAGACGATAAGCCGAGGACACAACTACGGAAGAGCTCTCCAGGGCTTAGGGAAAGGCTGCGTCCTTGTCACTGCTGTGTGTCCCCAGACGGACAACTCCTCAATTGTCTGGAGGTGGGGGGGCGTGTTGGACAGTCCTGGACGCTGAGTCATGCTAAAACACCCTTGCTTGGACTCACTTTTTGTGACGTAGGTCTTTCTCACCAGTCAAGAAAATATAATCCGGAAGCAATCTCCGGGCTGGCTTTAGCTCAGCGGTTACTTCGCCGTTTCTCTGTGAGGATTACAGTCAACCTCTCTGGGTTGTTCGAGACCCGCGGGCGCTCTCCAGCCCTTTTACCTCTCTGGGTGGTTCGAGATCCGCGGGTGCTCTGCAGTCCTTTTACCTCTCTGGGTGGTTCGAGATTCGTGGGCGCTCTGCAGTCCTTTTCACTGCTGAAGTTCAGCTCCCTTTCCATGGAAAAAGGAACCAGGGCTCCTTGGAGAAATGGTTGATTTAGTACTGGGCAGGAAATAGTACAGAAACAGACGTGGAGCATCTCGTAGTGCTAGAAAGTGAGGAAGTGCTTAAAAACCAAAAACAACCAACTCAACTTTTAAAGTTTTTTCAGTGTTCAGTATGTTCATGTGTTTGTTCTAACAGTTACCCGTATGTTTGTATCTTCTCGCCTTTTTTTACTGAGGCCCACAGGGTTTTTTCTTCCAAATCTAATGGATGTTCTAAGATATACCTCAAACTTGATCATTCCATATAAATTTTCGTAGGTTTCCTTTCGATATGTAGAGCCAAGTTTTCTTTTATTATGGTTTTGAAGATTACATCGGTTCCATTATTTTATTCTTCTTCAGGGACTGCAATGTATGTTGGATCTTTGCCTCTATATCACTTTCTCTCTGATCCTTTGAATTGCTTTCTTGATTTTATTTTTATTTTATTGGCTGTTTTAATATCTTTCCTCAATACCAGTTATTGTATTTTAAGTAAAAGCTTCTCCTCTTTGGACAGCTTATGATTCAGTGTTCTTTTCAGAGATTTTTTTTTTCTTCCATATCTCCTGCTTTTTTTACAAACTGTTTTTTTAGTTATTTCGTTCTTTGTGCATTTCTGTTCTGAGTTATTTTTCTGATTCATGGCATTTTTTTCATGTTACCAAATGATTGCTTAAGGTTATCTAATTTAGATTGGAGTACTGTGTTTCAGTTTTCCAGTTTCATGGTTAGTGTTTTAAAAAATATTGATTTTCACTTAACATTTTGCTATATACTGTATCTGCAATTTTCTGTGCATTTTGAAATGTTTTATTTTCCAGTTTCAGCAATTACAAATAAAGTAGTAGTTTGGGTGCCTTACCAGCTTTCTTAGTTGAAGAGTGCCCTGTTTTGGTTTGTTTGTTTGTTTTTGAGACAGAGTTTCGCTCTTGTTGCCCAGGCTGGAGTGCCATGGTGTGATCTCGGTTCAATGCAACCTCTGCATCTCCGGTTCAAGCGATTCTCCTGCCTAAGCCTCCCAAGTAGCTGGGATTACAGGCATGCGCCACCATGCCTGGCTAATTTTGTATTTTTAGTAGAGGCAGGGTTTCACCATGTTGGCCAGGCTGGTTTCGAACTCTTGACCTCAGGTGATCTACCCACCTCGGCCTCCCAAAGTGCTGGGATTACAGACATGAGCCACTGCACCTGACTGTAGTGCCCTCTTTTGTTGGTAGAACAAAATGCATTTCTTCCCCAAATAGCCCTTTTTTGGAAAGTGGAGCACAGGCTGATATCTTGTGATTTTGTGATTTTCTTTTGTATCTGTGAGACTCTTAATTTTCTTTTTCTTTTTGAGACAGGATCTGTCTCTGTCTCCCAGGCTGGGGTGCAGTGAGTGGTGCCATCTTGGCTTTGCAATCTCTGCCTCCTGGGCTCAAACAATACCTCCTGCCTCAGCCTCCTCCAGAGTAGCTGGGACCACAGGTGTGCACTACCTTACCCAGCTTTGGATTTTATTTTATTTTATTATTTTATTTTAGTAGAGATGGGGTCTTGCCATGTTGCCTAGGCTGGTCTCAAATTCCTGAGCTCAAGATCCGCCCACCTCGGCCTCCCATAATGTTGGGTTTACAGGAGTGAGCCACCGCAGCCAGCCTGGTACTCTTATTCACTACTTGCTTCCTTTCTCTTCACCATGAAGCCCTGAAGGGGTACCTCCCCTTCAAGTCACCTCTTTCCTCTGGCCTTTGCAACATTGCCATTTCCAGTCTCCAACAATTTCACCACATTTTGAAATATATCTCAGTTCTTTCATCTACCAGATCTCAGACATATTGTCAGTATTTCTCCACTCAAGACGGGACTCTCTTTTTCTGGTAGTGGTTTCGACTTTCTGTGCCATCTTGGCTTCTCTTCTAGAGCATGGCTCTGTAACTGGATCTGCTGGTTTTGGATGTATATATCTGCTTTTATATAAAATGGGGTTTATAATTTTCTCTGCCTGTAAATTATGTTGTAGCCATAGATGGTTTTATTTGTTCTCCTTAGTTTTGTTTGTTTATAGGATGTGTGAAGAGATTCAAATTTAGTTAACTGGCTTTATTCTATAGGAATCTGGAAGCCAGAACATTTGTTTTTGTTTTCCATAAAAAATTTTAATTGTGGTAAAATACATAGTACACAAAATTTGGCATATTAACCATTTTACACCTTTTTTGTTTGGGCTTTTTTTTTTTTTTTTTTTTTGTGGAGAATGGGGTCTATATTGCCCAGGCAGATCTCGAACTCCTGGGCTCAGGCTATCCTCCCACCTCTGCCTCCCTAAGAGCTGAGATTACAGGTGTGAGCCACTGTCCCCAGGCCATATGAACCATTTGGAAGTGTTCAGTTCAGTGGTGGTAGGTACATTTGCACTGTTATGCAACTGTCACCACTGCCCATCTCCAGAACTCTTCATATTTCAAAATTGGAACTCTATACCCACTAACTAATAACTCTCCATCTCTCTCCATCCCTAATCCCTGGCAACTGCCATTCTGCCCTCAGTCTATAAATTTGACTACGTATCTCATAGAAGTGGAATCATGCAGTATTTGTCTTTTTGTGACTTGTTTATTTCACTTAGCACAGTTTTTTTATTTTTATTTTTATTTTTTTCTGAGAGGGAGTCTAACTCTGTTGCCCAGGCTGGAGTGCAGTGGCATGATCTCGGCTCACTGCAACCTCTGCCTCCCAGGTTCAAGCAATTCTCCTGCCTTAGCCTCCCAAGTAGCTGGGATTACAGGCATCCACCACCACGTCTGGCTAATTTTTGTATTTTTAGTAGAGATGGGGTTTCACCATGCTGATCAGGCTGGTCTCAAACTCCTGACCTCAGGTGATCCTCTCGCCTCGGCCTCCCAAATTGTTGGAATTACAGGCATGAGCCACCATGCCCAGCCAGCACAATGTTATTAAGGTTCATCCATATTGTATCATGCACTACAATTTTATTCCTTTTTAGAAAGGATAAATAATATTCTATTGTATGTGAATACTACAATGGAATATTATGAAAATGGAATATTTTGTTTAGCCATAGTCCATCAATGGACATTTGGGTTCTTTTGACCTTTTGGCTATTATGAACAATGCTGCTAAGAACATAAGTGTACAAATATCTGTTTGAATTTCTGCTTTATTTTTGAGATGGAATCTTGCTCTGTCGTCCAGGCTGGAGTACATTGGCGTGATCTTGGCTCACTGCAACCTCCACCTTCCGGGTTCAGGGGATTCTCCTGCCTCAGCCTCCTGAGTAGCTGGGATTACAGGCATGTGCCACCAAACCCAGCTAATTTTTGTATTTTTAGTAGAGATGGGGTTTCACCGTGTCAGCCAAGCTGGTATCGAACTTCTGACCTCATGATCCGCCCACCTCAGCCTCCCAAAGTGCTGGGATTACAGGCATGGTCCACTGCGCCTGGTCTTGTATCTGCTTTCAATTCTTTTGGATATATACCAGAAGTGGAATTGCTGGATTTTATGGTAGTTCTATTTTTAGCTATTTAAGTAACTGCCATACGGTCTCCCATAGCAGCTATATCATTTTACATTCCCACCAATAGTTCAGAAGGGCTTCAATTTCTCCACATCTTCACTAACATTTATTCTCTCTCTCTCTCTCTCTGTGTGTGTGTGTGTGTGTGTGAGTGATAGTAGCTATCCTGAAGGGTGTGAGGTTGTATCTCCTGTGGCAGCTTATTTGATTTTAATCTTTTTTTTTTTGAGAAGGAGTCTCGCTCTGTCGCCCAGGCTGGAGTGCAGTGGCCGGATCTCAGCTCACTGCAAGCTCCGCCTCCCGGGTTCACGCCATTCTCCTGCCTCAGCCTCCTGAGTAGCTGGGACCACAGGCGTCTGCCACCTCACCCGGCTAGTTTTTTGTATTTTTTAGTAGAGACGAGGTTTCACCGTGTTAGCCAGGATGGTCTCGATCTCCTGAGCTTGTGATCTGCCCGTCTCGGCCTCCCAAACTGCTGGGATTACAGGCTTGAGCCACCGCGCCTGGCCTGATTTTAATCTTTCTTAATCATTAGTGTATTTAAAACTGTAAGTTTGCCTCTACATATTGCTTAATTGTAGTACACAAATTCTGTCATGTAATGTTTCATTTACTTCTAAGTATTTTTTAAGCAGAGTCTGATCTAGTAATATGTGATTTAGTTTCCAAACAAGTGGGATTTTATTTTAGCTATCATTTTCACAAATGTTAATTCCAGGATGCACTGTAGTAGGAGGACATTGTCTGAATGGGATTGGATCTTTGGAATTTATTGATGCTTCCTTTATGGCCTAATGCATGGTCTATTGTTGTAAGTGTCACATGTATATTCAAAAAGGATGGCTGATTATTTTGGATCTACATATTTCAAAATTTGTTTTCTAGCTTATTCATATCCATACTATTTTCAGGTCTATGTGATCTACAGTTCTTAGAGATGCATGTTAAAACATTTCCAACTACAATTGTTGATTTAACTACATGTTAAAACAGTTCCAACTACAAGATACACGGTGCATCTTGTAGTGCTGTATAGTAAGGAAGTGCTTGAAAACCAAAAACAGGCCGGACACGGTGCCTCATGCCTGTAATCCCAGCACTTTGGGAGGCTGAGGAGGGCAGATCACGAGGTCAGGAGATCGAGATCATCCTGGCTAACATGGTGAAACCCCGTCTCTACTAAAAATACAAAAAATTTTGTTGATTTATGTATTTTTTCCTATTTATTTGATATAGTTGGTGATTGTAATGTGGATGCATGTATGCTTATGATGATTATATCAATTTTCTACTGTTTTCTAATGAAACATTTTAAAACTGTGAGGCATAACATACATGCAGAAAGTTTATAAGATATATATGTAGATTTAAATAAATGCTTATAAAATGAATCCATATATTCACTACTATATAATCCATATAATCACCACTAAAGAAAACGTTGCTGACTGGGCGCTGTGGCACACACCTGTAATCCCAGCACTTTGGGAGGCCGAAGTGGGCAGATCACCTGAGGTCGGGAGTTCAAGACCAGCCTGACCAACATGGAGAAACCCTGTCTCTACTAAAAATACAAAATTAGCCGGGGTGGTGGCACATGCCTGTAATCCCAGCTACTTGGGAGGCTGAGGCAGGAGAATCGCTTGAACCCAGGAGGCAGAGGTTGCAGTGAGCCGAGATCATGCCACTGCACTCCAGCCTGGGCGACAGAGTGAGACTCCCAGCCTCATTCTTCAGGAAACCATCTAGTTCAATTTAGCTTTAAAGGATATATTTCCCTTTTTGGTACAGTGAGATCTTACCTCTGGTCACTTCAAAAAGGTAATTCTGAATTTCAGAATCTTTAAACTCTCTTGGGACTGATAAGTGGTTTGAGTCTCAACGGGACCTAAGTTATGGGGTGTTTGGAGGTACTCAAGTTGGCGTCTTGGGAAAGGAAATGGAATGGAAATTCAAGAGCCCACAGTAATCCCAGATAACTCAGAAATCTCAAAGAGAAGCTTCTTTTAGGGCTTTCGAAAACCAATGGAAATGTTTGCATTCTGGCTGAGGAACATCCACTTGACCAGTGCTTAGGTGAACATGCTTTAGGTACTGGTATTATCATCTGGGGCAATGCATCAAAGTCCCAGATGTCATGGAATTTACATTCTGGTGGAATTGCCCTTCAGAGTACCTGGGGAACAAAAGATGATCCTTATTACTAAAGATGATCCTGTGGCTTCAGGCACCCTCAAAGCCTCTTGTATTTCTCCCATAACTTTCTCCAAATATGTGTGCAGATTCTTTAATCCAGCATATATTCTAACAACATACTTGTGTATATGTATATATATGTATCAAGATGTGTATTACTGCAGCTTTTATGATAATGAAACTTAAAACTAGTACATTTATACTTGAATATAATGCAGCTGTTTACAATGCAAGTGAATTAGGTTTATATGCAGTGACCGGAAGGATCTCCAAGACATGCTGTTAAGTAAACAATATCCAACAACCGGATTCCCAGCAAGCCAAGAAAAACGTTTTGTTCTGTGTAGAGTTAAATATACAGATTGAGGAAAAGGACTGGAAGGATACACATTGAAATATAAACAGTGGTTAATTGGAGAAAAGTAGGAATTTGGGGAAGAAAAGTTAGCTGTTTACAGTGTACATAAAAGGAATGGATGGTCCCGTGGTATTAAAAATGGAAATAATTTTTAGGCCAGGTATGGAGGCTCACACGGGTAGTCCTAGCACTTTGGGTGGCCAAGATAGAAGGCTGTCTTGAGGCCAGTTCCAGGTCAACCTTGGCAACATAGCAAGACTCTGTCTCTGACAACAACAACAAAAAAGGCCGGGCACGGTAGCTGAAGCCTGTAATCCCAGCCATTTGGAAGGCCGAGGGGAGCAGATCACTTGAGGTCAGGAGTTCAAGACCAGCCTGGCCAACATGGTGAAACCTCGTCTCTATTAAAAAAATACAGAAATTAGCCAGGTGTGGTGGCACATGCCTGTAGTCTCAGCTACTTAGGAGGGAGAGGCACGAGAATCACTTGAACCAGGGAGGGGAGGCTGCAGTGAGCTGAGGTGGTGCCACTGCAATCCAGCTTGGGTGACAGAGTAGGTACTCCATCTCAAAAAAGATAAAAAAGAAAAAGAAAAAAAAATAGTTGGGCATAGTGGCCTGTGCCTGTAGTCCTAGCTACTCATGAGGCTAAGAGGGGTGTATGGGTTGAGCCTACATGGGGCCATTGCACTGCAGACTGGGTGACAGAGGGAGAATCTGTCTCTAACAAACAAAAATTAAAAAGTATAACAGGAAGTTTCACCTGGACAGGAGTTGTAAAGTTTATCTAGTTTAGCAGCGAAGTTCTAAGATAAGGTCTGAAATACAATTTACACCTTGTAAAGACTCCACTCCCCTGGACCAACCACTAGTTGTAAAAGTTGATTTGATCACAAAGTGACCCTGCGTGGTGTTTTGGGAGCTCAGAGACTGGAGGCAAAGGAGGTGGGGGCTTGTCGAGAGTTGTGGACCAGGTGACTGCTGAGAAGGAGAGAATAAACCAGGGACACAACCACGGGAGAGCTCTCCAGAGGTCAGAGGAAGGCTGAGTACTTGTCACTCTTGTATGTCCCCAGATGGATACTCCGCAATTGTCTGGAGGTGGTGGCAGGTTGGACAGTCTGGGTCGCTGAGTCATGCTAAAGCACCGTTGTTTTGACTCACTCTTTGTGACGTAGGTCTTTCTCACCAGTCAAGAAAATATAATCCGGAAGCAGCCTCTGGGCTGGCTTTAGCTCAGCGGTTACTTCGCAGTTCTTCAAACCACCTCTCTGGGTTGTTCGAGACCCGCGGGCACTCTCCAGCCCTTTTACTGCTGAAGTTCAGCTCTCTTTCCATAATAAAAGGATCCAGGGTTTCTTGGAGAAATGGCTGATTTTAGAAGTGGGCAGGAAATATAGAAATGGACGTGGAGCACCTCGTTGTGCTAGAAAGCAAGGAAGTGCTTAAAATCCAAAATCAACCTAACTCTTAACTTTTAAAGTTTTTTCAGTGTTCAGTAATGTTCACGTGTTTGTTCTAACAGTTACCTGTATATTTGTATCTTCTTGTCCTTTTTGCCTGAGGCTCAGAGTTTTTCTTTCAAATCTAACGGATGCGCTAAGATATACGTCAGACTTGATCATTCCATATAAATTTTCCTAGGTTTCCTTTCGATATGTAGACCCAAGTTTTCCTTTATTATAGTTTTGAAGATTCCATTATTCTTCTTCAGGGACTGCAATGTATGTTGGATCTTTGCCTCCACACCACTTTCTGTCTGATTCTTTGAATGGCTTTCTTTCTTTCTTTTTTTTCTTTTTTTTTCTGATGGAGTCTGGTTCTGTTGCCCAGGATGGAGTGCAGTGGTGCGATCTCGGCTCACTGCAATTTCAGCCTCCTTTGTTCAAGCGATTCTCCTGCCTCAGCCTCCCAAGTAGCTGGGACTACAGGCGCATGCCACCACGCCTGGCTAATTTTTGTATTTTTAGTAGAGATGGGGTTTCATAATAATGGCCAGGCTGGTCTTGAACTCCTGACCTTGTGATCCACCCGCCTTGGCCTCCCAAAGTGCTGGGATTACAGACGTGAGCCACCGCACTTGGCTGAATTGCTTTCTTGATTTTATTTTTATTTTTTTGGCTGTGTTAATACCTTTCCTCAATACTAGTTATTATATTTTAAGTTAAAAGCTCTTCCTCTTTGGACATCTTAATTTGTTTTTTTTTTTTTATTTTTTCTGATTTTTTTTTTCTGATTTTTTTTTTTTTTTTTTTTTTTTGAGACGGGAGTCTCACTTCGGTCACCCAGGCTGGAGTGCAGTGGCCGGAATCTCAGCTCAACTTGCAAGCTCCTCCGCCTCCCCGGGGTTCACGCCATTCTCCTGCCTCAGCCTCCCCAGCAGCTGGGACTACAGTCCCGCCGCCACGCTCAGCTAATTTTTTTTTTTTTTTTTTTTTGTTATTTTTTTAGTGAGACGGGGTTTCACCTGGGTTAGCCAGGATGGTCTCGATTCCGGACCTGGTATCCGCCACTCGTCTCGGCTCCCAAAGTGCTGGGATTACAGGCTTGATGCCACCGGCGCCCGGCCTCTGATTTTTTTTTTATTCTTCTATCTTTTTTTTTTTTCACAAACTGTTTTCTTAGTTATTTTGTTCTTTGTCCACTTCTGTTCTGAGTTATTTTGCTGATTCATCGCGTTTTTTTCATGTTACCAAATGATTGTTTAAGGTTATTTAATTTTGGCTGGAATATTGTGTTTCAGTTTTCTGGTTTCATGTTTTTTGTTTTTTAGAAAATATAGATTTTCACTTAAACTTTTTCTATATAATACGTCTGCAATTTTCTGTGCATTTTGTAATATTTTATTTTCCAGTTTCAGCAACTGCAAATGAGGCAGGAGGTTGGGTGCCTTACCAGCTTTCTTAGTTCAAGAGTGCCCTCTTTTGTCGGTAGAACAAAATGCATTTCCCCGCCCAAATAGCCCTTTTTTAGAGTGGAGCACCGGCTGATGTCTTGTGATTTTCTGATTCTCTTTCATTTCTGTGGGACTCTTAATTTCCTTTTCTTTTCTTTTGAGACACGGTCTGTCTCTGTCTCCCAGGCTGGAGTGCAGTGGTGCCATCTCGGCACACTGCAACCTCTGTCTCCTAGGCTCAAGCGATCCTCCTGCCTCAGCCTCCTCCTGAGTAGCTGGGAGTGCGCACTACCTCGCCTGGCTAAATTTTGTATTTTATTTTATTTTAGTAGAGATGGGGGTCTCACCATGTTGCCCAGGCTGGTCTTGAGTTCCTGAGCTCAAGAGATCCGCCCATCTCGGCATCCCATAGTGTTGGGTTTACAGGAATCAGCGACTGTGCCCAGCCTGGGACTCTTATTCACTGCTTGCTTCCTTTTTCTTCACCATGAAGCCCTGAAGGGGTACCTCCCCTTCAAGTCGCCTCTTTCCTCCTCCCTTTCCTCTTGCCTTTGCAACATTGCCATTTCCAGTCTCAAACAATTTCACCCCCTTTAAAAATACGTCTCAGTTCTTTCATCTACCAGACCTCAGACATTGTCAGTATTTCTCCATTCAAGATGGGACTCTCTTTTTCTGGTGGTGGTTTAGACTTTCTGTGCCATCTTGGCTTCTCTTCTAGAGCATGGCTCTGCAACTGGATCTGCTGGTTTTGGATGCATATACTTGCTTTTGTATAAAATGGGGCTTATAATTTTCTCTGCCTATAAATTATATTGTAGCCATAGATGGTTTTATTTGTTCTCCTTAGTTTTGTTTATAGGATGTGTGGAGAGGTTCAAAATTAGGTAACTGGCATGAATCTATAGGAATCTGGAAGCCAGAACATTTGTTTTTGTTTTCCATAAAAAACTTTAATTGTGGTAAAATACACAGAATATAAAATTTGGCATATGAACCTTTTTAAAGTGTTCAGTTCAGTGGTGGTAGGTACATTCACACTGTTATGCAGTCATCACCACTATCCGTCTCCAGAACTCTTCATCTTTCAAAACTGAAACTCTGTACCAATTAACTAATAACTCTCCACCTCCCTCTATCCCTAATCCCTGGCAACCGCCATTCTGCTTTCCATCTCTATAAATTTGACTACTCTAGGTATCTCATAGAAGTGGAATCATACAGTAGCTGCCTTTTTGTGACTTGTTTATTTCACTTAATACAAAGTTCTTTTTTTTTTTTTTTTTTTTTTTTCAGACGGAGTCTGGCTCAGTCGCCCAAGCTGAAGTGCAGTGGCACAATCTTGGCTTACTGCACCCTCCACCTCCTGGGTTCAAGCGATTCTCCTGCCTGAGCCTCCCAAGTAGCTGGGACTTCAGCCTAGTGTCACCACGTTCTGCTAATTTTTGTAGTTTTAGTAGAGACTAGATTTCACTGTGTTAGCCAGGATGGTGTCGATCTTCTGACCCCGTGATTCTCCCGCTTCGGCCTCCTAAAGTGCTGGGATTACAGGCGTGAGCCACCGCACCCGGCTATATTTTTTAAATTAAAAAATTTTTTTTAGCTCATTCATATCCATGCAATTTTCAGGTCTATGTGATCTTAGAGATGTGTGCTAAAACATTTCCAACTACAATTGTTGATTTATGTATTTTTTCCTATTTGTTTGATGTAGTTCAAGATCGTATTGTGGATGCATGTATGCTTATGATGATTATATCAATTTTCTACTGTTCACTAATTAAACATTTTTAAACTGAGATATAACATACATGCAGAAAATTTATGAGGTATATACATAAATTTAAATAAATACTTATAAAATGAATCCATATAATCACTACTAAGGTTAAGAAAACATTGCCAACATCCCAGAAACCCTCTCTCTCTTTTGATTTTTACAACCCCGTCACTTTCTTTGGGAATTAACCATTCACCTGATTTTTTATTTTATTTATTTTTATTTTATTTAGAGAAGAGTGTCTTGCTATGTTGCCCAGGCTGCAGTACAGTAGCCATTCACAGGTATAATCATAGCGGCAAAAGCCTTGAATTCCTGGGTTCAAGTGATCCTTCTGCCTCAACCTCTCAAGTGCTGAGACCGTAGGCATGCACCATTGTGCCCAGCTCTGTTTACCTGATTTTTATTTATTTATTAATATTTCTATTACTATTATTATTTTTGAGACAGAGTCTTGCTCTTTCACCCAGGCAGGAGTGCAGTGGGGGTATCTCAGCTCACTGCCAGCTCTGCCTCCCGGGTTCAAGTGATTCTCCTCTCTCAGCCTCCCGAGTAGCTGGGATTACAGGCGTGTGCCACCACGCCCAGCTAATTTTTGTGTTTTTAGTACAGACGGGGTTTCACTATTTTGGCCAGGCTCGTCTTGAACTCCTGACCTCAAGTGATCCACCTACCTCAGCTTCCCAAAGTGCTGGAATTACAGGCGTGAGCCACTGTGCGCGCCCCCTCCATTTACCTGATTTTTAAAATAATAATTTTCTCACTCTTCTTTATATCTTTATCACTTATATATGAATGCCTGGGTGCTATAATTTAGTTTTCCTATTTTGATTAGTTTCATAAATATAGTTATATTGAAGTGTTTGTTTTGTTTTGCTTCTTTTGTTCAATAATACATTTGTAAGATTTATCCATTTTGTTTTTGTTGTGGCTTACTATTCCATTTAATGAATATAGGATGATTTATTCATTTTAATATTGATGGATATTTGTAGTGTTTCTAGTTTTGGTTCATTGTTCATACTAACTGAAACCCAGAAAAAACAGATATTCACATCTTATATATATATACTGTGGCACTTCAGCATGTATTTCTCCAGGGGACATACCTAGGAGTCAAACTGCTAAGTATTTAGTGGATTCATGTCTCCAGTTTTACTAGTTTTGCCCAGTAGTTTTCCAAAGTATTTCTACCAACTTACACATCTACCAGCAGTGTATCATGTCCCCAATATTTGGCATTGTACAGCTTTAAAAATTTTTGCCAGTTTTATGGCTGTAATTTGGTACCTCATTGTGTTTCCATGAAAAAAGACAAAATATTCATTTTTGGCCGGGTGCGGTGGCTCAAGCCTGTAATCCCAGCACTTTGGGAGGCCGAGACGGGTGGATCACGAGGTCAGGAGATCGAGACCATCCTGGCTAACACGGTGAAACCTCGTCTCTACTAACAAATACAAAAAACTAGCCGGGCGAGGTGGCGGGCGCCTGTAGTCCCAGCTACTCGGGAGGCTGAGGCAGGAGAATGGCGTAAACCCGGGAGGTGGAGCTTGCAGTGAGCTGAGATCCGGCGACTGGACCCCAGCCTGGGCAACAGAGCAAGACCCCGTCTAAAAAAAAAAAAAAAAAAAAATTCGTTTTAAGTGTATAGAATAAATTCATGTATTTTCTTATTTAACTTTCAATGCTGAATAGTGTGCATCTTTTTTAAAAAATACATCTTTAGATAAAACAGTGTATTTTCAAAAAAGTACCCAAATCATAAATTTACAGCTCTATGAATACAAAGTAAACAAAAC
>NW_016810387.1:0-252 GCF_001698545.2 Rhinopithecus bieti
GGGGAGGAGCTGAGTGAGGAGGAGCTGAATGGGGAGGAGCTGAGGGAGGAGGAGATGAGGGAGGAGGAGCTGAGTGGGGAGAAGCCGAGTGAGGAGAAGCCGAGGGAGGAGGAGCTGAGGGAGGAGGAGCTGAGTGAGGAGGAACTGAGTGAGGAGGAGCTGAGTGAGGAGGAGCTGAGTGGGGAGGAGCTGAGGGAGGAGGAGCTGAGGGAGGAGGAGCTGAGGGAGGAGGAACTGAGTGAGGAGGAGCTG
>NW_016810388.1:0-814 GCF_001698545.2 Rhinopithecus bieti
CGATGAAACCCCATCTCTACTAAAATATACAAAATTAGCTGGGTGTGGTGGCAGGCGACTTAATCCCAGTTAACTTGGGAGGCAGAGGCAGGAGAATCATTTGAACCTGGAAGGCAGAGATTGCAGTGAGCCGAGATTGCGCCATTGAACTCAAACCTGGGGGATAAGAGCGATACTTCTCTCAAATAAATAAATAAATAAATAAAATAAAAATACAAAATTAGCTGGGCGTGGTGGCGCAAGCCTGTAGTCCCAGCTACTCAGGAGGCTGAGGCAGGAGAATCGCTTGAACCCGGCAGGCGGAGGTTGCAGTGAGCCGAGATCGTGCTATTGCCCTCCAGCCTGGGAGACAGGAGTGAAACTCTGTCTCAAAAAACAAAAAACAAAAAACAAGGCCGGGCGCGGTGGCTTAAGCCTGTAATTCCAGCACTTTGGGAGGCCGAGACAGGTGGATCACGAGGTCAGGATATCGAGACCATCCTGGCTAACACGGTGAAACTCCGTCTCTACTAAAAAAAAATACAAAAAGCTAGCTGGGCGAGGTGGCTGACACCTGTAGTCCCAGCTACTCGGGAGGCTGAGGCAGGAGAATGGTGTGAACCCGGGAGTCAGAGCTTGCAATGAGCTGAGATCCGGCCACTGCACTCCAGCCTGGGCGATAGAGCGAGACTTCGTCTCAAAAAACAAAACAAAACAAAACAAAAAGATCAATGCTAAGTTCTACTATAGTGATGTTCTCTGCAACAGTAATTGGGGAAATTGCAAACCTTAGGATCTCTGAAATAATGGCTGAGAATTATTTAGAATTCTGGCC
>NW_016810389.1:0-1453 GCF_001698545.2 Rhinopithecus bieti
TTTTATCTCTTCAGTCCTCATTCTGGTCTTCATGTTTCAAAGTTCCTGTGAAATGTACACATGTCTGTGCGTGTGTCAATGTCTGCTTGCATCTGTGGTAAAGAGAATGACAATTATCCCTGAAATTCCCTTTATGTTGAAAATTGTGCTAGATGTAACATATACCGAATTTTTTTTTATCTTAGTACTGGCTTGAGAGCCAAGGCTAGAAACACAAAGAGAGGTAGAAGCCTTTCTCCTAATACCTCTGTTCTTTTGCTTGCACTTCACTGTTTCCCTTCAGCCAGGACCCTAAGTTAAAGATGTTTCAACATTAGTAGAGTAACTATAGCTTATAATAATCTGTTTTGTATGCCTCAAAATAGCAAGAACTCTAACGGTTCTAGCATAAAGAAAAATGTTTACGATGATGAATATCTGAAGTACACCGATTTGATCTTTACAAATTATATGAATGTATTAAAATATCACATGTACCCCATAACTATGTGCATCTATTATGCATGGATAAAAAAAAAGAAGATATGCAACATTAAATAGACTCCTTTCCCCTACCTCAAAATATATAATGGGTATGAGTTCAAATTGAAGTGGATATAGGACGGCTCATATTTGACCAAAATGCTTGTTCGTTTTGTTTTGGCATGAATGTGTGTTACCCACTCTCTTTGTTCAAAGAAGAACAGATAATTCTAGGGTTTTCTGTGTACAAACTGCACCATATTTAAACAGAGACAGATGGTGTCTTAATTACTGTGGTGTCCAGAAGCTAATATGTATGAATCTGTCCACCAGCATTTAAATAAGAGTGGTCTTTCTCTAATGACAGGGGAAAGACAATGGAAATCACCATACCATTAGAAAAGGGAACCACAAGCCCACCAACTGCATTGATGCCATATCAGTTTATGTTCATGTGAACTAGGAAGCTGAAGCAGACTGCATGGATATGGGTTGTGTTGAAAAGAAATTTATAAATAAATAGATGTATGGATAGATGTTTTTTCTCCAATAATTTGTTACACACTCTATTGCCCCAAATGCTCACACCATGATCCGATGGAGACAGTCAAATCATTTTTTAAAACACTCCCTTCACATTTTATTGGTGACTTTAACTCTGCCATTTGTGCCTGGAACATCAATGGGTTTACTTAACAAGCAGGTCTGCATAGCCATAGAATGCCCAGGAGGGCTGAGTCATCTGCTGATGTGGCAGCCATGAATCAAATGCAGTTCTGCAAAGAAGGCAGGATAAAAACCCTTTCCTTCACTCTCAGATGCTGACATCTGATTGAAAAATCTTTTGCTGACAACTGTGGCCAGCAAAGTGCTCTTCCCTTGACTACTTCTGAAGTATAGTGCAGCTCAACTATGCTTTCCAGGCACCAAGGTCCCTAAACCCAGCTCTGATCAGCTGCTCAGCACAATCATAGTTAGACATTTGTGAACA
>NW_016810390.1:0-258 GCF_001698545.2 Rhinopithecus bieti
TTCACTCATCACAAAGAACTTTCTCAGAAGGCTTGTTTCTAGTTTTATCTAATGGTATTTCCTTTGTTAGATATATGCTTCTAGGCAATTCAAAATATCCCTCTTCAGATTCCCCAAAAACAGTGCTACCAAACTGCTCCATGAAAGTAGTGGTGTAACTCTGTGAGATCAATTCACCCATCACAAAGCTGTTTCTCAGAAAGCTTCTTTCTATTTTTTATCTGAGGATAATTCCTTCTTCACCATATTCCTCAATGC
>NW_016810391.1:0-819 GCF_001698545.2 Rhinopithecus bieti
CATGTACCCTAGAACTAAAATTAAAAAATAATAATAATAATATTATCAAAACTTTTGGTTTCTTATCATTAAAAAAAAAGATTACATAAATTGAAGTGAAAAAATAGACCAAATGTAGCAGGGGTTCAGGGTAGAGTTGAAATGTAGAATTAAATTTTTTGTTGTTGTTAAAAAAAAAAAATTCATATCATCTGCAAACAAGGAAAATTTGATGTCTGTCTTTTCAACTTGAATGCCTTTTATATCTTTCTGTTGTCTGATGGCTGTAGCTAAGGAGTTCCAGTATTATGCTGAATAACAGTGGTGAAAGTGAGCATCCTTGTCATGTTCCAGATCTTAGAGAAAAGGCTTTCAGTTTTTCCCCATTCAGTATGATACTAGCTTTGTGTCTGTCATATATGACTTTTATTATGTTGTAGTATGTTCCTTCTATACCCAGTTTTTTGAGGGTTTTTATCATGAAGAGATGTTGAATTTTATCAAATGCTTTTTAGCATCAATTGAAAAGATCATGTGGTTTTTATCCTTCATTCTGTTTATATGGTGTATCACAATGATCGGTTTGTATATGTTGAAACATCTTGCATTGCTGGGATAAATCCCACTTGGTCATCAAGAATGATATTTTTAACATATTGCTTAATTTTGTTTGCTAGTATTTTGCTGAGTATTTTTGCATCAATATTCATCAGGAATATTAGTGCATAGTTTTATTGATGTGTCTGTCTGATTTTTGTATCAGGTTAACACTGACCATATAGAATGAAATCGGAAGTATTCCTTCCTCTTCTTTTTTTTTTTTTTTTTTTTTTTTTTTTT
>NW_016810392.1:0-759 GCF_001698545.2 Rhinopithecus bieti
TTCTTTCTTTCTTTCTTTCTTTTTCTCTTTCTTTCTTTCTCTCCTTCTCTCTCTGTCTCTCTCTCTCTCTCTCTGTCTCTCTCTCTCTCTCTGTCTCTGTCTCTCTCTCTGTCTCGCTCTCTCTTTCTCTCTTTTCTTTCTTTTCTTTCTGATGGAGTCTCTCTCTGTTGCCCGGGCTGGAGTGCAGTGGCCGGATCTCAGCTCACTGCAAGCTCTGCCTCCCGGGTTTACGCCATTCTCCTGCCTCAGCCTCCCGAGTAGCTGGGACTATAGGCGCCCACCGCCTCGCCCGGCTAGTTTTTTGTATTTTTTAGTAGAGATGGGGTTTCACCGTGTTAGCCAGGATGGTCTCGATCTCCTGACCTCGTGATCCGCCCGTCTCAGACCCCCAAAGTGCTGGGACTACAGGCTTGAGCCACCGCGCCCGGCCTATCACAAGGCGTTACTGCTTCACATTGTGTCGTTATGCATTACATCCCTATTGTACCTCCCCTAATCATGAATATTTCTGAACCCTCAATGAAAGTAAGATTTAATCCCTTCGTTTTGTTTGCTGCATGCATACCAGATGGCAAAGAAGATCTACATAGCTACTCTGAGAGTAAACAGATATTGATATAAAAATCTGTGAGAAACTCACAGGTAAAAGAGAGTACAAAGTCAAATTCATAGTACCCAAATACTGTAATCTTGGTGTGCAAATCAATTATATATATATAAAAATATATATATTGTGTATATTTATATATTATATAAATA
>NW_016810393.1:0-760 GCF_001698545.2 Rhinopithecus bieti
ACACACATCAAGTCAGAGGAACGATTTTTTCATTTAGGAAGGATCTTCATGGCTGTGTGCGGTGGCTCACGCCTGTAATCCCAGCACTTTGGGAGGACAAGGTGGGTAGATCCCAAGGTAAGGAGTTTGTGACCAGCCTGGCCAACATAGTGAAACCCCGTCTCTACTAAAAATACAAAAATTAGCCGGGCTTGGTGGCACTTGCCTGTGGTCTCAGCTACTCAGGAGGCTGAGGCAGGAGAACTGCTTGAACCTTGGAGGTGGAAGTTGTGGTGAGTCAAGATTGCACCACTGCACTCCAGTCCGGGCAAGAGAATGAGACTCCGTCTCAAAAAAAGAGGGATCTTCATGTTCCTGACAATTTGCAAAAAAAACCAAAAAAACAAAAATTGGTATCTGTTAACCAGAGGCAATGAAAAGCACCTCCCAGGCTGCTGTAGTAAGTGGATCGGTAACTTACTACAGTGGCGGGAGATTCCAACCCCTGAGACCTGTGACTATCTCATGCAGCAAAAGGGCTTTGCCACAGGCCTTAGAGGGAGCATCCTGGGCTATCCAGGGAGGTCCAATCTAATCCCATGAGCCTCTAAGAGCATAGAACTGGCCAGGCGAGGTGGCTCATGCTTGTAATCTCAGCACTTTGGGAGGCTAAGGCAGGCGGATCATGAGATCAAGAGATGCAGACCATCCTGGCTAAAATGGTGAAATCCCATCTCTACTAAAAATACAAAATTAGTTGGGTGTTGTGACGGGCACCTGC
>NW_016810394.1:0-1112 GCF_001698545.2 Rhinopithecus bieti
AAAAGGTAAATATCCTCAGATAAAACTAGAAAGAAGCTTTCTGAGAAACTTGTTTCTGATGTGTGAACTCACCTCACAGAGATATAAATTTCTTTTCATGGAGCAGTTTTCCAACACCGTTTTGGGGAATTTGAGAAGGGATATTTAGAATTGCATTGAAGCATACAGTGACAAAGAAAATATCCTCAGGTAGTACCTAGAAAGAAGCTTTCTGAGACACTGCTTTGTGACATGTGAATACATCTCACAGAGTTACACTGTTCTTTTCATCAGTCAGTTTGCTAACACTGTTTTCTGGGAATCTGCAATGGGATATTTTGGAGGGCCTTGAAGCTTATGGTGACAAAGGAAATGTTCTCATGTAAAACTAGAAAGAAGCATTCTGAGAAATGGTTTTGTGATGTGCTAATTCATCTCACAAGGTTACACGATTCTTTTCATGTACACGTTTGGTAGCACTGTTTTGGGGAATCTGAGATGGAATATTTTGGATCGCATTGAATCCTATGGTTGCTAAGGAAATATCCTCAGAAAAAAATAAGAAAGAAGTTTTCTGAGAAAGTTATTTGTGACGTGTGATTTCATCTCACAGAGTTACAACTTTCTTTCTATGGAGCAATTTGCTAACACTGTTTTCATGGAATCTGTAACAGGATACTTGGGAGCACATTGAAGCCTATGGTGACAAGGGAAATATCCTCAGATAAAACCAAAAGAAACATTCTAGGAAACTACTTTGTGATGTGTGAATTCATCTCACAGAGTTACACCATTCTTTTCATTGAGCAGTATGCTAACACTGTTTTCGTGGAATCTCCCATAGGATATTTTGGCGTGCATTGAAGCCTGTGGTGAAAATGAAATATATTCAAATAATAACTAGAAAATAGTTTTCTGAGAAAGTGCTTAGAGATGTGTGAACTCATGTCACACAGTTACACTGCTCTTTTCATTGAGCAGTAGATTAACACTGTTTTCATGGAATCTACAAAGGGATATTTTGAATCACATTGAAGCCTATTGTGACAAAGGAAATATCCTCAGATAAAACCAGAAAGAAGCTTTCTGAGAAACTGCTTTGTGATGTGTGAATTGATCTCACAGAGTGACAC
>NW_016810394.1:4506-7901 GCF_001698545.2 Rhinopithecus bieti
AAAGGGATATTTGAGAGCTCCTAGAGGCCTATGGTGAAAAAGGAAATAACTTCAGATAAAAACTGAAGAGAAGCCTTTCGAGAAACGATTTTGTGATGTGTGTATTCATCTCATAGAGTTTAACCTTTTTGTTCATTGAATAGTTTGGCATCACTGTTTCTGAGGTATCTGAGAGGAGATATTTGGGAGTGCATTAAAGCCAGTGTTGAAAAAGGATATATCCTCATATGTAAACTATAAAGAAGCTTTCTGAGAAACTGCATTGTGATGTGTGAATTCATCTCACAGAGGTACACTTTTCCTTTCATGGAGCAGTTTGTTGACACAGTTTTTGTGGAATCTGCAAAGTGATATTTGGGAGCACATTGAGACCTAGAGTGAAACAGGAAATACCCTCATATAAAAACCAAAAAGAAGCTTTCTGAGAAACTGCTTTTTAATGTGTGAATTCAACTCACAGAGATACACTGTTCTTTACATTAATGAGTGTGCTAACACTGTTTTCTTGGAATCCACATTGGGATATTTTGGAGTGCATTGAAGCTTAGGGTGACAAAGGAAATATCCTCTGATAAAAACTAGAAAGAAGCTTTCTGAGAAAGTTCCTTTGATTTGTGAATTTATGTCACAGAGTTTTACCTTTCTTTTTTCATGTAGCAGTTTGCTAACACCATTTCTCTGGAATCTGCAAAGGGATATTTGGGGGCGCAATGAGGAATATGGTGAAAAAGGAAATATCCTCAGATATTAACTAGAAAGTAGGTTTCTGAGAAACTTCTTTGTGATGTGTGAATTTATACCACAGTGTTACACTGCTGTTATCATTGAGCAGTTTGCTAACTCTCTTTTTTGGGGTCTGCAATGGGATATTTCTGAGCACACTGCAGCTTATAGCGACAAAAGAAATATCATCATATAAAAACTAGGAAAAAACTTTCTCATAAACCACTTTGTGATATATTAATTCATCTCACAGAGCTACATGATTCTTTTCATGGATCAGTTTGGTAGCACTGTTTTTGGGGAATCTGAGGAGGGATATTTTGGATCGCATTAAATCCTATTGTGGCAAAGGAAATATCTTCATATAGAAACTAGAAAGAAGCTTTCTGAGAAAACTCTTCATCATGTGTGAATTCATCTCACTGAGTTACACATTTCTTTTCTTGGAGCAGTTTTCCAGCACTGTTTTTGTGGAATCTGCCAAGGGATATTTAGTAGCACCTTGAGGCCTATGTTGAAAAAGCAAATATCCTCAGATAATATCTAGAAGGAAGCTTACGGAGAGAGTGCTTTGTGATGTGTGAACTAATCTTACAGTTATAAAATGTTGCTTTCATTGAGAAGTTTGCTAACACTGTTTTCTTGGGGTCTCCAAAGGGATATTTTGGAGCACATTGAAGCTTGTATTGACAAAGGAAGTATCCTCAGACAAATACTAGAAAGAAATTTTCTGAGGAACTGGTTTGTGATTCGTAAATTCATCTCAAGAGTTACATGAATCTTCTCATGGAGCAGTTTTGCAGCACCGTTTTTGGGGAATCTGAGAGGGGATATTTTGTTTCAGATTGAAGCCTACGGTGACAAAGGGAACATCTTCAGACAAAAATTAGAAAGACGCTTTGTGAGAAAGACCTTTGTGATGTGTGAATTCATCTCACAGAGTTACACCTATCTTTTCATGAAGAACTTTGCTAAAACTGTTTTAGTGGAATCTGCAAAGGAATATTTTGGAGCTCACTGAGGATTAGTGTGAAAAAGTAAATAATCTCAGATAAAAACTAGAAGGAAGGTTTCCGAGAAAGTACTTTGTGATGTGTGAATTCATCTCACAGAATTACACAATTCTTTGATAACAGTTTGATGACAGTGGTTTCATGGGATCTGCAGTAGGATATTTGGGAGTGCATTGAAGCCTATTGTGACAAAGGAACTATTCTCAGATAAAAACCAAAAAGAAGCTTTCTGTGAAATGGCTTTGTGACGTGTGAATTCACCTCAGACAGTTACACTGTTCTTTTAATTGAGAAGTTTGCTAAGAATTTTTTCATTTATTCTGCAGTGGAATATTCGAGAACACCTTGAGGAATATGGTGAAAATGGAAATATCCTCAGATAAAAACTAGAAAGAAGTTTTGTGAGAAACAGCATTGTGATATGGGACTTCATCTCACAGAGTTACACCTTTCTTTACATGGAACATTTTGCTAACACTTTTTGTGGAATCTTCAAAGGGATATTTGGGAGCACATTGAAGCCTATAGTGAAAAAGGAAATATCCTCAAAAAAAAAGTAGAAAGAATCTTTCTGAGGCACTGCCTTGTGATGTGTGAATTTATCTCCTGTAGTTCCACCTTTCTTTTCACTGAGCAGTTTGCTAACACTGTTTTCATGGAATCTGCAATAGAATATTTAGGAGCGCATTGAAACTTATGGTGACAAACGAAATATCCTCGGATAAAAACTAAAAGTAAGCTTCTGAGAACCTGTTTTGTGATGTGTGAATTCACTCACAGAGATACACTGTTGTTTTCATTGAACAATTTGCTAAAACTGATTTCTGGGAATCTGAAATGGGATATTTCAGAGTGCATTGACACTTATGGTAACAAAGGAAATATCATCATATAAAAACTAGAAAGAAGCTTTCTGAGAAAACACATTCTGATGTGTTATTTCATCTCAGAGAGTTACGCGATTCTTTTCATGGATCAGTTTCATAGTACCATTTGGGGAATCTGAGAAGGAATAATTTCGAACACATTGAAGCCTTTGGTGACAAAGGAAATACCCACCTTTGTGATTTGTGAATTCATCTCACAGAGTTACATGATACCCTTCATTAACAGTTTGTTAGCACTGCTTTTGGGGAAACTAAGAAAGGGTATTTGGGATTACATTGAAGCCTATTGTGACAAAGGAATTATCATCAGATAAAAGCTAGAAAGAAGCTGTCTGAAAAACAGCTTTGTTATGTGTGAATTCATCTCACAGAATTACACTGTTCTTTTCACTGAGCAGTTTACTAACACCATTTTCTTGGAATCTGCAATGTGATATATCAGAGTGCATTGAAGCTTATGACGACAAAGAAATATTCTCAGACAGAAACCAAAAAGAACCTTTCTGAAAAACCACTTTGTGATGTGTGAATTCATCTCAGAGATTTACATATTTCTTTTCACGGAGCCGTTTGCTAACACTGTTTTCGCGGGATCTTCAAAGGAATATTCGCTAGTGCCTTGAGGCAAATGGTGAAAAAGGAAATATCTTCAGACAAAAACTAGAAAGAACCGTTCTGAGTGACTGTTTTGTGATTTGTGAATTCGTCTCACAGAGTTACATGATTTTTTTCATGGAGAAGTTTGGTAGCCCTGTTTTAGGGAATCTGAGAA
>NW_016810395.1:0-7539 GCF_001698545.2 Rhinopithecus bieti
CAACCCCTTCTCTACAGGGGCCACATTTTATTTCCTGGATTTGACCTGAAGATCTTATGGCCCACCTAGAGTTTTCAATACATTCCAATGTATGGATGTGTATCAATGTTTTCAAGCAACTTCCTTCTGATGGGCATTTAGGTCATTTGAAATTTTCTGCTCCTGCCAAGAAAACTAGGGTGATAACATTGTTCAAAAATCTTTGTATGCCTGTGTTGTTATTTCCTAAGAATAAATAATGTTTGGGGGGAGGACAGGGTCTTCCTCTGGCACCCAGGCTGGAGTGCAGTGGCATGATCTCTCCTCACTGCAACCTCCACCTCCCAGGTTTAAATGATCCTTTCACCTCAGCTTCCTCAGTAGCTGGGACTACAGGCACACGCCACCATGCCAAGTTAATTTTTATATTTTTTGTAGAGATGGAGTTTCGCCATGTTGCCCAGGCTGGTCTCAAATTCCTGGGCTCAAGCAGTCCGCCCACCTCAGCATCCCGTAGTACTGGGATTATGGGATGACCCACTGCCCCTGGTTGGAATAAATAATTTGAAGGGAAGTTACTGTATCTGAGGGTTTTTGTGCTTATACCATTGGTGTTTATTCCCAGGCTGTACAGTCCTACCTGCAAGGGTGCTAATGCTGGTTCACCACATCCTCACTGTGGTAGGTATTCTGTAAATGTGGTCACCATCAAGAACTTGCTTCCCTTTCTGCACTCATTGATTGTCATGCTATGAGATGGAGTCTAACTCCCTTCCCCTTGAATATGGGCTGTGTTGGAGCAATAGAACATGGCAGAAGTGATGCATGTTTCTTCCAAGTCTAGGTCATAAGAAGACTGAATTCCACTCATGTCTCCTAAAACTCTGACTCTTGGAGTGTTCCCTCTGAGAACACAAACATCATGCTAAGAGAACCCCAAGAGATAGGTAAAGGCCAGGTGGAGGATACAAAGTTGTAAACCTCAAATAAGCCAACAGTGAGCATGAAAGCCAGTCATGTGAGTGAGTCTACTTGGAAGTCCAGGCCAGTACAGTTTTGGAACACCACAGTTGCCATTCACAATTGACTACAACTGCACGAGAGACCCCAAGTAAGCTGATACCCGCCAACCCATAGAACTGTGTGGGACACAGACACATATTTTGCTTTAAGTGGCTAAGTGGTGGAGCATTTTTTTAAATGTAGCAATGGATAACTGGATCATTCACCATCACTTTTTCTCTTTTATTTAATTATCTTACCCTGCGAGTAGGTATAAGGAAGATGATCAGATTTTAGCCCATATATAGAATATCTTTTATGCCCTTGTTTAATTAAAGAAATGAGATCCAGGCAATCCTACTGATTAGATATTAGGTGACTGGTAAAATGATGAGTCAGAAGGTGTCATTGCCCAGGACCCCCGGACCAAACACTAGAACCTTCTAACATATTTTACTATTCCTTGAGGCAAGACATTACAGCACAGGGGTTAATAAAACTGGCTTTGGAATGAAGCAGATCTGAGTTAGAATCGGAGCTCCAGCACTTACTACTTGTGTGAACTTAGGCAAGTTACTATGATTCTGTGGACCTCCATTTCCTGATTGGCTAACTGGGATGATGGGAACTGTTGAAAGATAAGCAAAGGCACATCTTTTGATGCTGTGTCTGGTCTAACTCTGTCTGGTACATCAGAAGGAGTAAGTAAATGAGAACTGTTATTGTTATTAGTATTATTAGTAGTAATAGTAGTAGCAGTAGCAGCAGCAGTATTTTGATTTATTGAATGCCCAATATATTCTAGGTATTGTTATCATTACATAAGGATTTTTTAATCAACAGCAATTTGAATCTCCTCTTGTCTGTCTGGTAACATGGCATCAATTCTAGATCCACATCACCCTCTTCCACTCTTCCTTGATCAGGGAAGATATAGCTTTTCTCTGCAGGATAACTTGTAGGAGGCCAGCCCTGGTTATAGCCTCCATGGGTCTTGTCTGGGTGAGGCCCTGAGACCTAATTCTATTTCTCCTGCTCTCCTTGAAGTGGGAAACATGGAGACCCAAACAGCCCAGTCAGAGCCTGGGAAAAGTCATTCACACTATGCCTCGGTAAGCCATACATCAGTATGGAGGACTATGCCAGGACACCTGGGCTTCTAGTTTATCCTTGATCCAGAAAAAGGGCATTGAGTGTAGGGGCAAGATTTATGTCATTTTTTTCATTTCCTTTTTTTCTGCAGACGCTTACTACTATTAGTTGTGCTGTGCTAAGAGTAATTAAAATGACAAACTAAGTAAGTGAAGACCTCACAGACAGATTTCACAGATGTGTCTGGAGAAACTAGCACCATTTCCTCCCTGGGTTTGTGGGACCTTTTGTAAGTGCCAATGGGATGGATGAGGCCTCTTTAAAGTCTCCGAATGGGATCTGAGATTCCTGCCTTCTTGGTAACTCAGAGTGAAAAGAAAACAAGTCCCCCTGGCACAATGAGAATCTCAGATGAGCCACTTTCTTTTGCTGGAATAGGACATCGTGGGAAAACCAGTTTAAATCATTATGGCAAATACTATCTCATGTAACCAAACATTCATGAATAGGGTTTCTAAGACTGTTTCATGGTTTCGATGACATCACAATTATCTCCACATTGCTCTTCTTTCTTTTTCGTTGCACAGTTCCAGGATGCATTGTCAAAAACGGTAATGTGAAGTGCAAAATATGGAGCTGACTCTTAACCATGTGTTTCCTACTAAGAGCAAAGAGTCTTTTTCTAGAAACAACCAGACTCTGTTTCCGCTGAGCTCATTCTGAAATTGAATAATATCTTAGTTCAGTGGTGAAATGCATAGAGAGCTTCCATCACATTTTATTCAGTTAAAGTTTCACATCCTTCCCCTTTGCTTTTTCATCTAGGTATAACCTTCACTGGCAGGTTAGAAAATTTACGTTTGTTTTAACATCTGCCCACTGTCCCCATCTTAACATCTGATCTTCAACTGTAATACAGTTTATTCAAACCCAGGTGCCAGATACTGTGCTAGCCTCTTGGAATTTAGGGCTTTTTCACTCATGGAGCTCACAAACTGTTGTAGAATGAGTGTTTGTGTGTGTGTGTGTGTGTGTGTGCATGTGTTTGCATGCACACATGTGTGGGTCAATATAAGTAGCAATTACAACAACCTGAGAAGAAGTCTTTATTACAGGGTCACTCATTCAGTGGGTTCTGAGAGCTCATAGCCAGGGAAACTCACCCAGGGCCAATACAAGTTAGGCAGGTGAAAAAAGAGGGTAGAGTGAAGTAATGTTTAATTGGCAGGTCCCTGTGATTGATTGGATATGTCGGGGTGGTGAGAGCAGTGGAGGAGTCTGAGCTAGTGCATGCAGGTAGATAGACGTCTTTCACAGAATTACTGATGCCAGAGAAGGCATGCTTCTGCAAGGTTGTTGGAGAGCATCAGTAAATTCAGGTTTGTGCACATGGAGTGTCAGGTATCTATGGGACTATCAGATAAAAATGTCTAGGAGGCAAGTGGGTACCTAGGTATTGTCACCAAGGAGAGAGAAGAAGCTGAAGATATGGGTCTGAGAGTCATCAGCAAATGACAGCACAATGTAGTGGGTAAGATCCAGAATGCCTGGGTTTGACTCTAGGCTCTAACATTTATGACATGTATTACTTTGTGTAGCATACGTCAGTGAGCCTTCTGTGCCTCAGTTTTGTAATCTAAACAATGAGGATGATGATAGTTTGTAACAATCACTTTTGTCTGTTGTGATCATTTAGTATAAAATAATGTTCCATTCTGTAAAATTCAAATGGTTGTTCAAGTGTGAGTTATTCCCTTAGCAAAAGGGGATTCCTTTTTTATGTATCTGCTTGAGTATGCATACAAGATGCATTGAGTATTTTAACACAGATGTATGTTCCTATTAGAAACAGATGTAAACAATTGAGCATAAATCTATTCTTTGATATATACTCTGAAAGAAATAAAATTTCCAGCCAGTCACACAAAGATGCCCACCTCCTTTAAATCTTTCGGCTCATTATTTTCACCTATCTGGACCTTCCCCCCACCACACCCACACCCACCACCAGAAGATTGGAGTTTGTGATCTATTTCTCTATCACTCCACTGTTACATCACCTCTGGCACCTTGGAAACTCTTCTTTTGTCATCAGGAGTCATGTGTCTCAGAAAACAACCAAAACCTGGGGGAAGGCCCCTCTAGTGTTGCCACACTGTCCTGTGATGGATGGGGGATGGGGCGTGTGTTGGTTTCTGGGGTCTCAATCAGGAAGTAGTGCTTTATTTCACATGAAAATGACAAAGAAATCTAACCGGCTTGTCACACCGAGAAGCTAATCACCAATTAGATGCTGGACCTTCCTCCTTCAGTCTCTCTAGACCTATAGGGTGAGAATTTAGGACACTGTTTATCTAATTTGTCCTATTCCTGTAAGGAAAGCTCCATTCTTCTAGAGAGTTCTGCTTATCTCAAGAATTGCTTGCTACATTCAATCACTACTCCCTAAGGGACAGCTGCTGGAGGATGCAGCTTTTCTAGGATCTCAGGAGGACTTCTGCTCTGGGTGGTCTAATGCCTATCTTCTCTAGGGGCAGCTCTTCATTTTGTGCCCAGAAGATTTGAGGAACCACTTGGTATTGAGACAGCACAGATCCAGACAGAGAAAGACGATCTCCTAAACACAGGTCAGGTGTTAGTTTGTGTTTCTATAATATCATGCACAAATGTAACCTTCATTGCTAACCATAAGTGGGACTTCCTACCTGAACAATTGTATTCCTCCGATGCCCTGTCTCCAGTGTCACAGCTTTTACGACTCTGTGTATGGAATGTTTTGTCTTTTTGTGGTTGGAGAAACAGAATCTTTAGAATTTATATGGCACTGAAGAGCTAATTGGGTTTCAATCACTGTCAGAGATCATTCTTTCCTTGGCTTCTTGCTGTACAACTTGCAACCACCTTACGGAAAAGATAAGAATAATTTAAGTGTTTATGTGGGTGGTAGGCAGAATTCTACAGATATTCTGTCAAGATTCCCATCCCCTGGCTATTCCATTGAGCACATATCTAGGTATACTGATGGGAAGGGACTTTCTGCTATAATTCAGTTGACCTTATGATAGAGAGATTATCCTGGATTATGTGAGTGGGCCCATTGTAATCACATGAGCCCTTAAAAGCAGAAGAGGAAGTCAGAGAGAGATTCTGTATGAGACGGAGAGAGACTCAAGCTGTGGTTGCTGGAGAAAGCTAGAGGGAGAACATGAAAAGGAATTCAGGCGCCTCTAGGAGCAAAAACCCACCCTCAGTGAGAGGCAGCAAGGGAATGGGGCCCTCACTCTTAAGGCTGCAAGAAACTGAATTCTGCCAATAATCTAAATGAGCCTGGAAGCAGGTTCTTCCTCAGAGCCTCCATTAAGGAACACAGCCCTGTGGACATCTTGACTTTGGCCTTGTAAGACCCTAAGCAGAGGACCCAACCAACCCCACCCAGACTTCTGACATACAGAAACTGTGAGATAGTAAATTTCTGTCATTTTATCATGGGACAATCAAAGACTGGAGAGACTGAAAAAGGTTCAGGAAAGTTTATTAAATTAAGGTGATCACCAGCTCAGCCAGACATACATCCAGAAAGTCTGAGCCCTGAACAAAGGACTTTTCCTACTTTTAAACATGTTAATGTGGGAACTGCGGGAGGTGGGAAGTGAGTTACAGAAGCAAGAAGCAAAAGCAGCATTACAACATTTCTTACATCTTGAGAGAAACATGTCTTGCAACCTAAACTTATCAGTCTTGTGACCCTGCAGCCTTGCAGGAACTCGCTGGGCCTGTAATAAACTTTGAGGAATGTGGAGTTGGAGAGCATAGATAAGGTTCACTGTCCACAGAGAGAAGACAAGCTGTTAATATTCTCTTTTAACTTGAGTGTAAGGGAGGGGGTCACACTTTGCAACAACTTTGAGAGGATTTTAAAATTTCTATTACTACTATTAGGTTATAGTTTATTTCATTAATTCCTTCTTAATTTCCCCTCTTTGGTGCTCGACACAAATGTAGATTAGTAAAGAGCAACACAGTTAGCTACTTCTTCTTGAGTGGGTACATACTCATCTTGGGATACCAGTTGGTACTTTTGCAGAGCCATTATTCGGGTGGTGATATGTCTGTCCTTGGTGGCTCTACTGCTGACTCTTTTTTGTCCTAGATTTTTACAGATGGTCCCAATATTATTTAGTTTATTGAGATGTGCAGTTTGGCAGGCATAAAAATATATGGAGACAGGCCCTTCATGCGAGTAAGGGAATACTTCCATTTTGTTTACAAGTTTACTGACCCCAGTTTCTGTGGGGTTTGTATATGATGGCATTAGGGGTTTGCCAATTTGGACTTCAAACCAGAAGTCATAAGGCAAGAACTCTGGGTCATAACATACTTGAGACTGCCCATTTCCACAATCACAGACTGGTTAACTAGTCTGGTTATAGACACAAGTTCCTGTATGAGTCCCTGTACACTCATAATAGGTCTGGTATAACAGAGTTTTAGTCATACCTTTCCTGGACCAGGCTTCTATCATACAGTGATGACAGTCATCCTGGTCCCCTTTTATAACCATAGGTGAAAGTGTCAGTGGCTTCAGTATTACTAATATAATTATACTTATACTATGCATGGGCACCCTTCTGGGTAACAAGCTTGACAGCATCAGCAAAATAATCAGTACAAGTAAGAGTATAACTACATTTGTAAATTCAATCCACATTTACTTATCGATCGTTGACTTCCTCAGGCATCAGCCATACGTAGACTAGTCAGCTTCCAGCTGTATGACCAGAGCAGGGCTCAATGTTTCTGCAAGCTTTAGCCATGCATGGACTGACCAGCCTGTGGTGTTGTTGGAGCAGGGCAGTTGTTCTTGTCATCAGTGGCTTGGTTTTGCCACAGGATCAACCATGTTGATCAACAACCCATGTCTGGGTTTTGTTGACCGGTTCACTGGTGCTGGGCGGTGGCTGCTGCTGGTTTCAGTTGGCTATGATGAACCCAAGGTGTGACTTTAACAGCAGTGGGGGTAGACAATATCACAATATGGGGACCAACCCATAAAGGCCCTAAAGTGGTTGGGTTCCATCATTTGACCCAGATTGGAAGAGATGTACTGCATCTGTGAGGCTAACAGGTATTCTTTCTCTTATCCACCCTTGCATTTCCTGCACGGCCTCACCTAAGGCTTGCATTTGCTTTCTTAAGGTTAATTCCCCAATTTCTTTTAAATCCCCGTTTATCTGAGTTATGATTTGGGGTGGTTAGCTGAACACTGTCTCATAGGGTGAATATCCAGTTAATTTAGTAGGGGCGCACCTGACTCGGAGAAGGACGATGGGCAGCACCTGATCCATCTTAGATGAGTTTCTTGGCAAAACTTCTTTAACAGCTGTTTGAGTGTCCGGTTCATTTTTTTTAACTTTTCTAGAACTCTGTGGGCAATAAACTGTATGCAGTTTCCATTTGATTTTTAAC
>NW_016810395.1:12389-24524 GCF_001698545.2 Rhinopithecus bieti
CCTCCCAGGTGAGGCGATGCCTCGCCCTGCTTCAGCTCTCGCTGGTCAGGCTGCAGCAGCTGACCAGCACCGATTGTCCGGCACTCCCTAGTGAGATGACCCCAGTACCTCAGTTGAAAATGCAGAAATCACGGTCTTCTGTGTCGCTCGCGCTGGGAGTTGGAGACTGGAGCTGTTCCTATTTGGCCATCTTGCTCCGCCCTATCTCCTTTTCCTTCTTAGTTGCCTCTGTCATTGCAGCTCTTTGGCTTCTCTGTTTGCCTTTCTGTTTCCTTTTGCCATGTCACCTCCTCCTGTTTGATGCCTTTTGTAATGGATGACTGCTACCTCTTTTGGAGCCCATATGGCTTCTAAAAGCTGCTCTATTTCCTTTTTATTTTTATTTCCTTTCCTTCAGTAGTTAATAATCTTCTTTCCTTATATATGCCTCCATGTGCATGCAAAGTGGCAAAAGCATACCTTGAGTCAGTATAGATGTTTACTGACTTTCCTTTGGCCAAGAGCAATGCTCTAGTTAGAGCTATTAGCTCGGCTCTTTGGGCCGAAGTTCCAACTGGCAAAGGGCAGGATTCGGCTACTGAATTCAGTGTTACCACTGCATGTCCAGCCTGTCTGATACCTTCAGATATGAAGCTGCTTCCATCAGTAAAGCATTCAACATCTGGATCCTTTAAGGGTTGGTCCTTCAAGTATTTTTGGCTTGAGAAAACCTCATCCACTTTTCCCACACAATGGTGATATCCTGGGCCACACAATGGGGGCTTTCCATACTCTGCCCATCCTATTGGCAGCAGTGTGGCTGGATTTAGAGTATTCACAGTCTCCAAGGTTATGTAGGGGTTTTCACACAAAAGTCTTTGATATCTTAATATCCCAGGGTTAGAAAGCCAGCAATGCCCCCTCTACTCCAATGATATTGACATAATTTTATACAATAGTCCATTTTCAGCCCTCTACCTCCATTGAGACCATAGGCTCCTTGGGGCCTAATGAAATGGAGCCCGGTCTGTCTCAGTCCTCATAATAATCATTGATTCCTGCCAGTCCAATGATATCCGTGTCTGACTTCTGAATCCCTTGACTGGCAGCAGGGGTTTCTGGCCAGCCATTTTCCCTTGATTATTGCCTCTATCCTTTTCTTTTTCTGGGCATTCATTCTTCCAGTGTCCTATCTGCTTGCATCTCGCACATTGATCTCTCTCAAGCCTAGGTTGGCCCTCTTGTCCTGCTTAGCTTCCTGGTTTTGCTAGTCCTCTACCACGACTGCAACCATGACCACGTCCTCTCACAAAACTAGTTTCTCTTCCAACTAAGGCCACCACCAGCAAGTCTGCCCTTTCCTTAGCTCTGTGTCTAGCTTCTCTCTTGGCCTCCTCATCCCAATTTACAAACACCTTACTAGCCACCTGGATAAACTGGATAATATTCATGCCTTCAAAACCTTCTAACTTCTGAAGCTTTCACTTTATGTCTCCTTGAACCTGGTTTACAAATGCCACATTAACCATACACTGATTACCCACAGCCTCTTGGTCAAATGGCGTGTAAAGCTCGTAAGCCTCGCAGAGCCTCTCATAAAATTCACTGGGACTTTCATCTTGCTTCTGGTGGACCTCTGAGACCTTTCTGATATTGGTGGCCTTTTTCCCTCCAGCCTTTATTCCATTTAGGAGTTCCTCTTGATACTGCTGCAAACTTTGTAGCCCTTGAGCCTGGTTAGCGTCCCAGCCTGGGTCAACCTCTATTGGGAGTGCTTGTTGTGCATACTGCCTGATATTTCCTGTGCCTGCAGGCACATTGTTCTCCAGCCACTGGACAGTGGCTTGTATAACTCTACAGCACTCCTCCATATTAAATAATGACAGAAGAAGTTGTTTGCAATTAGCCCAGGTAGGATTGTGAGTTAGGAAAACGTACTGCATTAGATCTATAAGAGCCTGAGGCTTCTCTGTATAGGAGGGAGTATGTTGTCTCCAATTTAAGAGATCAGTAGTAGAGAAGGGCTGATAAACGAAGAGCCATTCTCCTTCTTGGACTTCATTCTGTGTATTCAAATAAATTTGTCCCCGTGTTTCTTGGAGGGGCATCTGCTCTGGCATGGCCTGACCTAAGATGGCTGACCTCATCCCCCTGGAGTTCCTCCCTTGACTTTTCAGGCAAGCGCTCTGGCTCCTCTCTGCATTGTGTTGCCTGAGGGGTGCTTTCTTCTGAGTCTGAACCTGCAGAGGCAGCTGGGGCAGCCTCCTGTCTAAGCCTTGCCAGCGATGGATAAATTGATACATGGCGGGGGGGGTGGACTTTCTAACTCTTCAGGTGGGGCCTGTAGGACAGGTTTTTTTCTGCTTTTTCCTGTGACTCCTTTTCTTTTTCTGATACCTTGCAGTCTCTTTCTATGGTTCCTGGTTTTGTCCAGGCTGTTAGAGTCTTACACTAGGTCTCAAAGCAGGTCTGCAGCCATTTAGGGAGGGTCTGAATTACACTTAGCCAGGAGTTGATATATGGAAACTGATCAGGGTGCCCGGGCTGTTCTCCAAGCCCGGTGACCACCCAAAACACTCAGTCAATTATCTCCCTGTCTATTGTTCCCTCGGCCGGCCACCCTACATTAAAAGATGGCCAGTCTATCTCACAAAGGGTTCTCAGTTTCTGTGGAGTTAGCTTAATCCCATAATCACCATTAAAACCTTTTTTAAAGTTTTTCAGCATGCACTCCAGTGCAGTAGGCTTTGATGTTTTTCCTCCCATTTCCTCTCTCATGGCGTGCTTTCACTCTCATTTTCACTCTTGCGTCCACCAGACTGGATCCTATTATGGGAAGTCTGGACACTGCTTAGCCAGGAGTGTGCCTTGATTCCTGTCACAGCTAGCTGCAGCCATGGAACTGGTCCTATGGGCTGTATGCAGTGCCATAGGTCTGGTTTTTCCCACACTCGCCTCAGAGCACACAGTCCAGGCTAAGAGACCTGTGCTTCCCCATGTCACGCCCCATATTTGTCTCTCCCAAGACTGCCTCTTTCACACACGTTCACACACCTCCCCCGGCCCTAAAACGGTTTTCCTTTCTGACTGACTCATGAGCCTCACCCGCATCTGGTGTCGGTTAGGGTGTGAGTTTCGTCCGAATCAATGGGCCTCTCCTGTTGTCCCAACCCCCTCAGGTCGGACTAGTTGTCACACCCTGGGAGGTGATCAGGCTACCCTTCCGTCCTTACAGGATGGGTCTTGCCTCAGGGCCCAAACCTTACCACTGTTCAGATGTCTGCATGCTGCTCCCGTGACTGTCCTGCAACCCTTTCTGCTGGTTCTGTTTGCGCTGTCGGGGGAGGGCTCTGGAACACAGGAGGGTCGTTCTCCTTTTGGACTGAAACTCTCCTGGTGACACCAAGGACCCCAGGTCTCCTGCGTCCTGGGGCTCTAGCCCACAGGCAAAGGAGACAGAAAATCTGCCATCTCTAATCCCAGACAAGCTCCCAGAAATGTTACGGGACAATCAAAGACTGGAGAGGCCGGAAAAGGTTCAGGAGAGTTTATTAAATTAAGGTGATCACCAGCTTGGCCGGACAAACGTCTAGAAAGTCTGAGCCCTGAACAAAGGGCTTTTCCTACTTTTAAACATCTTAAGGTGGGAGCTATGTGAGGCAGGAAGCAAGTTACAGAAGCAAGAAACAAAGGCAGCATTACAACATTTCTTACATCTTGAGAGAAACATGTCTCGCAACCTAAACTTTTCAGTCTTGTGACCCTGCAGTTATACTCAGTGTAACAGGCTGGTTAATACCTTGGCAGCAGCGATCCATTCATTTCTCATTAACTCATTCTGTGGATGGAGAATGGATTAAAGCTTAACGTTTTAGTAACAATCCAGCCTATAAAAGAAGAAAGGCCTCATGTAACTAAAAGGTGTATTTATTATACTTTGCAGATTTGAAGAATGTAAAGGAGTGAACCAAGATAAGGAGGAAGTATGGGTGAAAATGTGAATAAAACAGATGACTATATCATGATGGATAACACTCACAAGATTAGTAACATTCACAATGCAAAAGACTTTGCATTTCAAGAGACATAGGTTGAAAATGTGTTCCACCACTTGAGTTGCTTAACCTCTCTGATCCTCAGTTGCCTCATCTGCAACTGAGGATGATAATATTATATATCATAGCATGTCCTGAGAGAAGCTGTTCCTGACCACTTGGGCTAAGGGTCCCCCTGTGTGTTCCGAAGCTCCCCTTTCTCACGCCCACCATGGTTTTCATCCCTTGTTTTGTCATTATCTTCAATATGGCTCCCTGTCCCCACCAACTGTGAGCTCTTTGAGGTCTATTATCCTGCAGAAAACATGGATGTGTGAGAAAAGTCCACCAAAGCACAGATCCTGGAGCCTGGTGCTCACAGATGCTCTGACACATTTATGTATGAGTGATGATGACCCATGCCACTCAGTACAGTGTAGCTATTTTTTTTTTTGGGGGGGGGGTATGGAGTCTCACCCTGTTGCCCAGGCTGGAGTGCAATGGCATTATCTTGGCTCACTGCAACCTCCACCTCCTGGGTTCAAGCGATTCTCCTGCCTCAGCCTCCTGAGTAGCTGGGATTACAGGTGCATGCCACCAAGCCAGGCTAATCTTTTTTTTTGTATCTTTGGTAGAGATGGGGTTTAACCATGTTGGCCAGGATGGTCTCGAACTCCTGACCTCATGATCCATCTGCCTCGGCCTCCCAAAGTGCTGGGATTACAGGCGTGAGCCACCGCGCCTGGCCCAGTGTAGCTATTTTTATACAACTAATAAACATCAGTTTGTGTATTGGAAGCATTCAGTAAATGACTGAATACAGCAAATCTTTCAGCTCAACTTTCTATTAATAGAGAGGGTTTATGTGTTTTTTATCCCCACACCTTGTTCAGAACCTTATCATACCACTATAAAACACACATTTTCCCTTTCATAGTGCGTCTTGGACAATGCAGTTTAGAGCTGCTATGAGTACTTCTTTGGAGCCTTCCTGTATACAATGAATTGATATAGCAGAGTAGGACTGCAATAAATACTTATTGGAAGAATGCAACATTCCTGTCTGTTATTTTTACTTTGTAGATGGGAGGCATGTATGCCATTTAGGCTTATCTCAGCAGGTTCAAGAATGTGAACCCAGTGATAATGGGACTTGGAAAGTCCAGGTAACCTTTTTCACTTCTACAGAAAGCCTACTCTGCTTACTTTCCTCCTGCCTCTGCCTCTTTTGGTCACTCCTTCTCAGTCTGTTTCCTTGAACCCCTCCCCTTGCTATTGCATATATATATATATAGTCAGATGTTACAGTATTCTCTAGAGGTCTTACCTTATGGTGTATCAATTGGGTCATGCTCCTGATGATCATCAGTGATGCAAAAAAATACAAAAGTCCCACATAACATAATCATTCTAGCAATGGTTTTCAGAAATGTCCTGTTCCCATGTCACCTGGATGTGGAATCCAGATGGTGGCCTGAGAAGAGGCTCTAGCCTTGGGCTCCAGGCATAAGTCTCACAACATGCCAGAATAGAGATTTACCTTTGAATCATAATTATACTGCAAAATAAGGAACCTTAGACCTGAGAAGTTACGGGCAATTCCTGAATCAGATTGACTGAGAAAACCCCAAGCAAACACTAAAGAGGCATAAGAAAAGAGAGCTGTAAAAGTACACAGTAACTCGGCCGGGCGCGGTGGCTCAAGCCTGTAATCCCAGCACTTTGGGAGGCCGAGGCGGCGGATCAACGAGGTCAGGAGATGAGACCCATCCTGCTACACGGTGAAACCCCTCTCTACCAAAAAAATACAAAAACTAGCCCGGGCGAGGTGGCGGGCCGCCCTTAGTCCCAACCACTCGGGAGGCTGAGGGCAGGAGAATGGCTAACCCAGGAAAAGGCGGAGTTTGCCAGTGAGCCTGAGATCTGGCCACCGCACTCCAGCCTGGGTGAACGAGTTAGACTGCCTTTCTCAAAAAAAAAAAAAAAAAAAGTACACAGTAACTCAAGGGGGAATTCCAAATGTGAACTCAGTTCACAGGTCAGAAGTTGGGATACTGAAGAAGGAACAGTATTGGAGGCAGGCAGTGGGGCCCCACTCTCCACTATGGAAAGCAGTTGGAAGCATAGGCTCCTGCCTGCAAGTGTGAGTACCTTTCACCTTCACATTAGTGCTGATGTCCTTTGCTTAGATGTTCCATGTTTCTTTCTTTGTTCTCCAGTGCCTACTGTGGGATGACTATGAACAACAGTGTAATGACTCTAGTATGGAGCCCAGAGCACCACTACGCCATTTCAAAATGGTATGAAGGTTAAGATGTGTGTTCTGTTTTTTATGACATGTAAAGGATTAAATCTGTTTTCCTCATACAGCCCTCTGGAAAGTACCCAGCCAGTCACAACGACAGTCTCCTCATGAGAAAATAAGTACTACTCTGGGAAAATCTGTTTTTAATGACATATATACATGGGTCTGTTGCAGCAAAAAAATAACTTCTTGTGTACCCAGAAAAGACTTCTGAACGGGTAAGTTCATGTGAACTCAGTTCCTCAGGTGGGATCTCAACAGAGAGTTTGAGAATTAAAGTGACCCTGGATGGTTCTTCCCCTGTCTCAGGGAGAGATGGGGAAGGATAATAATATATTTACTCCTAATTTAAAGGCCTAAACTTGAACAGAGGACTCAGGCTGCATGTATGTTGTGGGGAGATGTTATTAATCATGATATGTTGCCCTAAGCTGAAGTGTAGCAATTGTGTCTTGTGTGCCAGGCACTGTGCAGAGTATTTCACATGCTTTACCTCATTTAATCATCTCCAATAATTCTATAAGGTAGGTACAATCATTATCCTCACTTGACAAATGAGATTCCAAGGCCCAGAGAGGTCACACAACTTGCTCAAAGACACAGCTTGTGAATGTGAGATCTGGGATATAAACCCAGGCTGTGGCTCCAGAGCTTGCATTCCAGATGGCTTTCCCCATTGCCTCTAAGGAATGGATGTTAAGGGCTAAGAGACAGTCCCATGAGTCAGGGTTACACTTGCAAGCACCAACATTTATATTCCTTATATCATATAATCCTCAACACAAGAGGTTCGAGTGTATAAATATGCTTACTTTTTAGAGAGATCTCAAGATAGAATTGTGGGGGAGCTGAGACTGAGGCTCTGGATTGTATGGGTGTTTTCCCTAACATCAGGTGGCTCTGAAGGGATCTACTGCATTGTTCTAGAAGCCACATTGTGTTAGCCAGTCAACCTTCTTTTATCCCTTCTCTTCAACAAGCTCAAATGCTTTTGTACCTATTCTGCTAGATATTTTTGGAGGCAAAGCCAGAACCAGAAGACAACACAATCCCTGTCTTTGAAGCATAGACATTCTATTCAGGGGCAGAAAATCAATGCACAAAATAGTTAAGAAACACTTAACTGATTCCTTACGGGTCAAATTCCAGTAGGTCAGAGAAGATATATGAGGTGCTTAGAATAGTTCAAACCATTAGATGTGTTACTACTTCTGCAGTGGTGTTTGATACCAACTGTTGCTTATAAATTATAAATAATTTTCCTTGGCATCATTCTCCTAACATCACTCTGCCACTATCACTCCACCCAAGAAAGTATTTAAACTTAAATCTCCAGTATTGGTATCATCAGAACATCTTGTTTTGCTGTTTTCAAAATTATTTATCTATTTTAATGCACACATAAAATTGTATATATTTATCAAGTACAACATGATTTTTTTTTTTTTAGATGGAGTATCACTATGTTGTGCAAGCTGGTCTCAAACTCCTGGGCTCAAGCAATTCTCCCACCTCAGCCTCCTGAGTGAGGCAGCGCTCCTTTCGCGGGGGCACTAGCTGTGGGGATTTTGTCCCTTGCAGACCCCTGGCCCGGCAACGGATAAATAAAGTACATTGACACACAGATATCCTGCTTCGCCAGTGCAGCTGAGGGTCCCAGGCCACTCAGAGACTCCAAGGAGAGTCCTGTAAACAATGGCAGCCGTGGTCCTGAGCACCTGGCACTTCAGGCATTTATTTGGAATAGAATTAACAACAGAAGCTTTGAGTAAACACACTTGTGGATAATTAACATGATTAAGAGAGTAGTTTTATGAATGATTAAAGTTCAGGTGCCATGATCTAAAGTAAATACCATTAGGGTGCAATTTCCCTGGTCAACCTTCCCCTCCCCCGGCCCCGCCCAGAAGGCCATCTGGCTCAAAGGTTAGTCAATGGAGGTAGGGTAAACAGACTTAACTGGGGAAGCCTCTATTGTCCCTAGTATTTACCCTATGACGTAATGCTCTAAGATAAGAACCGGCTGCCTTGAGCCTGTTCAATTATTACAAGCTATGTAACTTTTCGGCCTTTCAAAAAGATTTGTGACTATTCCCTATAACTTTCCCTAATATTTCTGCAACCATCCTGAGTGAATCCCAACACCTGAGTAGCTAGGATTACAGGTGAACACTACCATGCCTGGTTTACATAATGTTTTGAGATATGTATTCATTGTTGAATGGCTCAATCGAGCTAATTAACACAGGCATTGCTTCACATACTTAGCATTTTTTGTGTGTAGAGGGAACACAAAATCTTCTAGCAATTTTCAATAATACAATACATTGTCATTGTTATAGTCAACATGATGTACAATAGATCTCTTTTTTTCCAAAGTGAAAGTAAGTTTATTAAGAAAGTAAAAGAATATGAAAACGACTACTCCATAAACAAAGCAGCCCCAAGGGCTGCTAGTTGCCTATTTTTATGGTAATTTCTTGATGATATGCCAAACAAGGGGTGGATTATCCATGCTTCCCCTTTTTAGGCCATATAGGGTAACTTCCTGATGCTGCCATGGCGTTTGTAAACTGTCATGGCACTGGTGGGAGTATAGCAGTGAGGACAACCAGAGGTCACTCACGTTGCCATTTTGGTTTTGGTGGGTTTAGGCCAGCTCCTTTACTGCAACCTATTTTATCAGCAAGGTCTTTATGACCTGTATTTTGTGCTGACCTCCTATCTCATCCTGTGACTTAGAATGCCTTAACCATCTGGGAATGGAGCCCATTAGATTTCAGCCTCATTTTACTCAGCTCCAATTCAAGATGGGGTTGTTCTGGTTCACATGGTTCACATGCCTCTGACATTTCCCCCCTCCCTTTTATAATAGAACCCTTAATCCTAAGCGTTGCAGAGGGATGAAGATCCATCTTCTGTAACTTCTTCAGGTTGAGCAGGGGTGATGACATTCCTGCCTAACTATTAGGATCTCTTGTGTTCAGGGTAGAGGAGCTCAGTTAGAAAGCATCAGTTTGTTGAGGGCCATTTATGACTCTTGAGTTTTGACAAGAGGTGATATCTGGAAGATTAATAAGTGTTTAGTTTAAGAAAACATTCAGTAAGCTTGTCCTGTATTCTTACACAAAGAGCATAACAGCAATATATTCCACAAGAGTAAAGCAAAATAAGTAAAGTTATTCCAAGTAAACTAAATTAGAAGGTTTTTCATGAACTGAGCAATTATTGGAATTAAGCTGATATGGGGTTGTTAGCTGACTGTAATATGCCCAGAATTGGAATACTGATCCAGATTTTTACATTACCCATCATCCCTCTTGTTTCTTCTGAGCAGCAGTCAGAGATCACTAGTTGATTTACAGACATAAGCAGGGTTAAACTAAATTGCAGAAACAAACTTAAAAACAACTGATGAGACTAGAATTTAATAACAAGTGTATCACAGTTCTTGAGACATAACTAAAAGGCAGTACACCTTTTACTTTTCTGATAAAATATTTGATTTAAGCTCTTATTTTCAAACTAACTAATTAAAGCTCTTTCATATATAAACATCACACACATAATACATATAAATACATAGACAGAAGATAAAGGATCATCCCCTAAGCTAGGAATTGAACCCTGAACCCAGGCCGCCATTGTGAAAAGAGAAAGCATGGCCACATCGTTACAAGGTCAAGCTCCCAAGGGCATAACTGACCAGAGGGAACATTCAGTTTACACACACACACACACACACACAGAGAGAGAGAGAGAGAGAGAGAGAGAGAGAGAGAGAGAGAGAGAGAGAGAGAGCCAGAAATCTGACTGGCAAGAAATTCTTATCCTTTTGCTGGCATGCCAGGCTTCCGAGTTCCCTTTCCCTGAGCAGGCCTAGTGACCCGGCTGGCTACACCATAGCCCTAGGAACTAAGCCACAACACCAAGGAAAATTATCTTTTTATATTCTGGCCAGAGCAAAATACGTGTGAAAAAATACAGACATTACCCACTCTGGTTAGCACCCACAATTAAACTCGCAAGGCTTAAACTTGTCCCTGGTTGGACCCTGTCATTGTTAATCCAACCTCCCACCAGGAGTTTCAACATGTGGTTTCTGGGCAAGATTGTTGCCCTGAGTAATAGAAAAGAAAGAGAAAGGAGAGAAAGAAAAGCATTGCCTGTGGCAGGGTGGGGAAGGCGAAACGATCAGGGAAGCCAGAGAAAGACCCACCCATTGCAGTGACACTGAAAAGTTCAGGCGGCTGCTGTCAGGTGAGCAGGGATCTTTTCCAGCAATCCTATCAGCTCTCAAGTTTCCCCTTTTAGGGAGGAAAAAGCTTCCCATGTCCCACGATCTTGTACATGCCTAATCCTATCACCCATTGCCATCAGCGAAGAGTGCAAGGCAGATTAATCCAAAGAGAATAGCAGTTCACATTCCATAGTGCCAAACCTGTTCTTAGCTGAGAGGGACTTTATCGAGAGGGGCCTCTAACCCCCTGAATCTTAGAAGGGACTCTAACCCTCCTAAGTCAGGCCTCTAACCCAAGGTCAGTCAAGCGTCCTTGCCTTTTATTAAGAGGGGCCTCTAACCCACTCTGTCTTAGGAGAGACTCTAACTCCCCTAAGTTGGGCCTCTAACCCAATCCCATTCTTTACCCAAGTACCCCACCACTTACCCAAAGTCATCCAATCAGTGCTGCAGTCTATTACCTTTGGGTTGCTTGTGGGGGTTTCTTCAGTATTGTCCCTTCAGGATTCACCAGAAAGATGTTACAGGACCCCAACACTTACCCAAAGGTAGCCGTTGAGTCAGGGTTTCTGCACTATAGTCCCTTCTGTGCTTGCCAGAAATATGTTACAGGACAGGGGTGCAGATCCAGACCCCAAGAGAGGGTTATTGGATCTCATGCAAGAAAGAATTTAGGGTGAGTCCACAGTGCAAAGTGAAAGAAGTTTATTAAGAAAGTAAAGGAATAAAAGAACGGCTACTCCATAGACAGAGCAGCATACAGTAGATCTCTTGAATTTATTCCTCCTATCTGAAATTTTGTATTCTTTAACCAGTATCTCCCCACTCACTCCCCAGCCCTGGTAACCCCATTCTACTCTTTGCTTCTAGGTTCAACTTTCTAGATTCACACATAAGTGAGATCATGCAATATTTTTCTTTCTGTGCCTAGTTTATTTAACATAACATAATGCCTACTTTATATTACAGTGTTGATGTGTTCAACACATAGTGATTGGAAATAATAATTGTCATTACTCTTGATAGTCATTTAATAGAAGCGAATGATCAGATTGCACTGTAATTGCATTCATATTTAGTGGAGTAATATTAATATTATTATCTGTTATTAACACTGACAACTGAACAGGGGGTAACTGGGAATTTGAAGCACTTATAAACTTGAGGCTTGATGAGGTAGCATAAAGGAAACTACAAAGGAATCAGGCTCCCACTTCCTGCCTCAGGGCTCCTCTCCATCCTGGGTGTGGACCATTTGACTAATAAGGGTGGCACCTGCTCAATCAAGAACGACTGCTAGGGTGCTGGCCTAGGCAACTAGGTGGATGTTGCTGACCATATCCAAGCAATTTCCTTCCTTAGTGTCTCGGCAACTTGTACTGTTCTCTCATTGACTATCTCCTCTCCCCTCCTCTTAGCTTCAATCAACCAGGAAAGCAGCAATTCACTCAGCACCCTCTCTGTGCCAAGTACTTCATTCATTCCAGATATAAACATTAATTGAGGGTCTTTCTTTTTTGGTGTATGCACAGTAGTGGAATTGCTGTATCATATGATAGTTGTTTTTTTTTTTTTTT
>NW_016810395.1:25170-35628 GCF_001698545.2 Rhinopithecus bieti
CCTTTATCATTTTACTTGTACAATTTAGTGGTAATTAGTGCATTTATTTTCTTTTTTCCCTTCATCCCTCTCTCCCTTTAACCTTCCTGGCCTCTCGTAATCACCATTCCCCTCTCTTACCTTCATGCCATCCACTTTTTTAGCTTTCACACAAGAACATGCAATATTGTCTTTCTGTGTTTTATTTCACTTAACATAATGGCCTCCAGTTCCAACCATGTTGCTGCAAATGACAGAATTTCATTCTTTTTTTATAATGAAATGATATTCCATTTTATATCTGTACCACATTTTATTTATCCATTCATCTGTTGATGAAAACTTGGGTTGATTCCATGTCTTTGCTATTGTGAATAGTGCTGCAATAAACATGGGAATGCAAATGTCATTTTTATATATTGATTTATGTGAATAATATCATTGGTATTTTGATAGGAATTGCACTGAATTTGTCAATTACTTTGAGTAATGTGGTCATTTTAACAATATTAATTCTTTCAATTCATGAGCACGGACTATCTTTCCATGTTCAAGTCTCAATGACATTTATGTATGTTCTGATCTTTATTGTCTATTTTCTTCTACTAATTTGTGGTTTGGTTTGTTCTTTTCTAGTTCCTTGAGATGCCTCATTAGGTTGTTTATTTGAAGTCTTTCTACTTTTTTGATAGGAGCATTTATTGGTATAAACTTCCCTCTTAGTGCTTTTGCCATATCCCATAGATTTTGGTATTTGCTTCAAGACATTGTTTAATTTCTTCATTGACCCACTGGTTGTTTAGGAGCATGTTGTTTAATTTCCATGTGTTTGTGTATTTTCCAAGGTTCCTCTTGTCATTGATTTCTAGTTTTATTCCATTGTGGCCAGAAAAGATCCTTGATATACTTTCTGTTTTTAAAAATTCATTTAGACTTGTTTTGTGGCCTAAGATATGATGTATTCTGGAGAATATTTAATGTGCTGATGAAAAGAATGTGTCTTCCACAGTAATTGGATGAAATGTTCTATAAATGTCAGTTAGGCCTATTAGATCTAGTGTGTAGTTTAACTCTGATTTTTTTGTTGTTGTTGATTTTCCGTCTGGATCATTTGTCCATTACTGATGGTGGAGTATTAAACTCCCTTACTAATATTGTATTGCAGTATGTCTCTCCCTTTAGATTTATTAATGTGTGTTTTATATACTTGTGAGCTCCAGTGTTGGGTGCATTGAAACTTATAATTGTTATATCCTCTTGCTGAGTTGACCCCTTTATCATTATATAGTGACCTTTTTTGTCTCTTTTTAAAATCTTACATTTATAGTCTATTTTATCTGATAAAAGTATAGCTTCTCCTGACCTTTTTTGGCTTCCAGTTGCATGGAATATCTTTTTCTACCCCTTCACTTTCAGTCTATGTGTATTTTTATACGTGAACTAAGTCTTCTGAAGGCAGCATATAGTTGGGTGTTACTTCTTTATCCATTCAGCTACTCTGTGCCTTTTAACTGGAGAATTAAGACCACCTACATTCAGTGTTATTATTGTTCAGTAAGGACTTACTACTGGCATTTTGTTCTCTGTTTTCTGGTTGTTTTGAGACTCCTCTCTTCCTTTCTTCCTTTATTACTGTCTACCTTTGTGGTTAAGTGATTTCTCTGGTAGTATGTTTTAATTTGTTGCTTTTAACTTTTAGTGAATCTATTAAAGATTTTTGTGCCGTTGTTGTTATGAGGCTTAAACAAAATTGTATAGATATAACAAGTTATTTTAATGACATAACTTATATCACAAAAGAATAGAAACAAATGAAGACAAAACACACAAAATGTCTACACTGTAACTCCACCTCCTCCCCATTTTGCTGAGGTTGGGGGAAGTGAAGCCAGCTTGCTTCTATACCACCATGTTAAGACCAGAAGTTATTATTCTTTAGTTATAGGGAGAAAACAGGTTCAGAGAGTTAGAGGGTCTTGCCAAGAGCCACTGCTTCCTCTGTTAGTGTTCTCAGCTTTTCTTCCATTCATCACCCACTTCATTGGGATCCTGAACACGAACTACCCACTCCCAATGCATGTGCCCATGTCTAGCAATTATAAACATATAACCCATAGATTGGATCAGTTGAGCTCATGCCCAATTCTGTCCCCAGAGATATTGCAGCTTCATGCTGGATGGAGATTGTTTCAGGCTGTCATATGCTCTGTGCCTTTGTTGCTGCTCTTACCACAGCATTCGGTGGTTTCCATGACCTAATCCTGACTACATTTTCAATCCCAGCCTCCTTTACTCTTCCATTCACAATTATTATTGACATTGGTTTTGGTGTAATATAGAACACATATGAATTCCAATCCTGGCCCTGACACTTAAGTCATTCTGCCATTAAGCCTCAGTTTCTTCATCTGCAAAATAACAATAATCTTACCTACTTTGTAAGTTGCAGGGAGGATTAGTAAGCTAATGATCTAAAACTCCTAACTCTCAGTACCTGGCCCGCAGGCTACACTAAATAAATAGTTGTTATTATCTGTCACATATCTCTGTATCACTGGCACAGGAGAGGTCATGAGACAGGCACTCAGTAAGTGTGTGTAAGACTGAGAGGGAAATCTTGCAAAAGACTGGAAGAGTAAACAGTGATGCAATCTCAGCTCCTGCAACCTCTGCCTCCTGGGTTCAAGCAATTCCCCTACCTCAGCCTCCCGAGTAGCTGGGATTACAGGCACATGCCACTACTCCTGGTTAATTTTTTGTATTTTAGTAGAGACGGGGTTTCACCATGCTGGCCAGGATGGTCTTGATCTCCTAATCTCGTGATCTGCCCACCTTGGCCTCCCAAAGTGCTGGGATTACAGGCGTGAGCCGCCGCACCTGGCCTGAGATTTTTTTTTTTAAGCCAAAGAGTAGGCTTTTTGAGGAACAGTGCTGCAAAAGATCTCAGTATTTGTACCTTTAGAAATTGTGATATGTACTCTCCACTTAAACATGTGGGATCCTGAGGTTTCTTGTGGCATGTGTAATCCAGTGGGGATAAAATAGGGTTACAGCCAATATTTCCCATTTTTGGACTACATTATTTGCTTATGTTGGTGCTTACCGAAATAAATTACTAAATAAATTAATTAGATTTCAGTTGCTGAAATTATCAGGGACTCTTCCTGAAATGTGTGTAGGTGTGTTTATAGGCCTTCCAGGAATAATATGCAACATAACATGTTTTAAATACAATCTTTGTGTTTCTAATATATGTTTTATTTTCTTTGAGAGGATGGAAGAAGATCAGCAGTGGTAAAGTTCAAGGTTACCTCAGGCGAAAAAAAAAAGTTAGTAGAATGCATGAGACAGAAATATATCAAGCCCGTGACACCTTATCAGGTTAACAGAAAAGCAAAAGCCTCCTTCTCATGTGATACAGATCAGAAGAGATTCAAATGTGAATGCCACTGCTGCCAGAGGTATATGGGAAACACTTCTGGGATCTCAAGCAGGAAGAAAGTAAACTTCCATTCTTCCTGGGGTAACCTAACACAAGAACTCAATAACTTGATGCTCAATTCTGAAACTATCCATCCAACCTACTCTCCTACAAGAAAGGGCAGAGTAAAGAAAGCCCAAAACAGAATCATCAGAAAAGCAAAATTACATTTCAGAGGCTCCTATAAACATAAGCAGAGTAACTCTTGAGACTACCATCCTCAGGTAAAGGAAGATCAAAATAAATGGGGTCATGAATGTCAACATTACCAACTGCTTGAGTGGAATCCTTTTGAAAACATGGTCAGGAGAAGTAACAGCATCCAGTTTTATGACAAAGAATCACATCAGCTGGCAATTCAATCCAATTGTGGCATCAGCATCTGTCCTCCAGTATTTTAGCATCACCCTGGCATATGCTGGAAGCAATTGCTCTTTGGCAATGGCAACAGGGTAGCAATGATTCTATACTCTTGGTAATATTGTTTTCATGGTGCAAGCTGTCATTTTCCCTCCTTAGGTTTCAGTCTTTCCTCCCTTACCATGTTGACAATAAAGTATAAAGCATCTATGCAGTGTTTCTGACTTCCTGTTTTTTAAATGGTTTCATTTCACTTTATTGATTGGATCCCAGAAGTACTAGGTCTGTTGAAATATACTTGTGTGTGTGTGTGTTCACTTTTTATTTTGAAATTATAGATGCACAGGAAGTTGCAAAAATAATACAACCTTCACCTAGTTTCCCCCAAGACAATTTATAGCTTACATAACTATAGCATAGTATCAAAATCAGGAAATTGACATTGGAACAATGTGTATGTAGTTCTGTGTCATTTTATCATATGTGGAGATATGTGTAATCACCAATCCAATCAAATTACAAAACTGTTTCATCCCCACAAAGACCTTTCTCATGCTATCCCTTTGTAGTCACACTCACCACCATCCCAGCACAATTTCTAAGCTCAGGTAGCAACTCAACTGTTCTCCATCTCTCTAATCATTTCATTTTAAGACTGTTACTTAAAAAAGAAACATGCAATATGTGTCCTTTTGGGGTTGGCCTTTTCCATTCAGCATAATGCTCTCAAGGTCCATACGAATTGTTGTGTGTATCAAAAGTTGCTGATTAGCATTCCATGGTATGGATATGCCATGGTTTCTTTATCCATTCACCTCTTGGTGGACATGTTGGCTCTCATATTTGGGCTATTACAAATAAAGCTTCTATGAACAAATCTTTTTGTGAACATTTGCTCTCATTTATAATAGCCAATTCAGCTGCTCTAATAGATATCTACTGATATCTCATTGGAACTCTTTGTAGACCCCCCCAATACCTGTACCATCAAAACCCACTCTTTTTCAACTCTACTCATTTTTTGTTAATGAATAGGAATTGCTTTTTGGCTTGAAACAGTTTAGGTGGGAATATTCTGTTACTTTCGTTCAGAATCATCCCTACTAACACAATGAGCAAGGTAGTTGTTTTTAAGGATGCATTTTATTATACTCCAAAATAACCTCCATGAATTCTAATCCCTTGTATGCTATTTTAAAACTCTGCAATCATTTGCAAATTACACAAGTTCTTTGTGTCTCAGTGTTCTGATCTGAGAAAAAGGAATTGTAGTATTACCAAACACAGAAGACTTCAGCTATATGAACTAAATGCAATTACGTCAATAAAGTGTAAGAAATGCTTCCTAGTATGTTAGTTAAATTAGTTATATATCTCTTAATCCTCTTACTAAAGATATCATGGAAGTACAGATGGTATTTTTTGAAGGTCTGACATGATGATCAAATGAAACAAAATAGAAAAAGTTCTTAGAATAGTACAAACTATTAGATGTACCATTACACCTACTGTGATATTTAAGATATCCCATAGTATGGTTTTCACAATAGTTTATCATTGCATTTATCAGATGATAACTTTTGAATCAAAATATATATTAAGTGAAAATACTTTTATGTATCAGAAGCATAAACTCTGAAAATATAATTTACTGTTTGAGACTTGGGAAATGGTACCCTAAATTTCACACTATATTGAGAACTGTGTCAGCTACTATGTGGATTTTCATAGAAAAGTTTCTCATGTTCTAGCCATTGAACACCTCATAGTTGACTAGACAGATTTTCAATGCATGCAATTTTTTAAAAAGTCACACATAGTGTGCCTACGGAGGTAAATTCCATCTTATCTCCTGACAGAAATGGAAATTATGTTCCTATTTATGCTACTTCCAAAAGATCAATTAGTTCAACAAACATTCATTGACACCTGCCAACTTTCAAGCAATGTCTTAGATTCTGAAGGTGGTGATATTGAGAAAGAGTAACCAATCAATGTGCTAAATTCACAAATTGCATGGTATTTTAGAAAGTGCTAAGTGCTGTAGAAAAGGGGGGAGTCAAGCAAGGCAAGGGAAATTTGGAGTTTGACAAGGAACTGGGTGAGCTGCAGAATAAATTATTACACAGAGTGACCAGGGTAGGCTGCATTGAGAAAGTGACATTTTGACAAAGATGTGAAAGGGTACAGGAGTCAGCCAAACAGATAAATGGGGTCAGAACTTTCCAGGCAGATGAAACAGTTTGGAAAAAGTGTCAGAGGCAGAGCCTGCCTGACATAGCTCAGACGGTACAAGGACAACAGTGCAGCTGGGAGCAGGAATGAGGGCTGAACAGAAGGCAGGAGGTGACAGGGTGACAAGGACAGGATCCTGTTGGACCTGGTAAGCTTCGATTCAGCCAGCTAGTCTGAAAAGAACAACCAAGGGGCATAAATACTGAAGGCAAGTCTGTGTGGGGTAGTCGAGTTCAGGCAAAGGAGGGCCACGGGAAGAACAGAGAAGAGGACATAGGGATAATCTGCATGTCTTTTATATATGTGTGTGTGTTCAATTTAACCTGCAGCTCATCCAGTTCCTTGTCAAACTCCAATACATATAATACATATATACACACACACATAAAAGATATAGTGTGTGTGTGTGTGTGTATATATATATATATATATATATATATAATCTGCATGTCTTATAGCAGCACACATATATGTGACATGCAGATTATCCCTTATATATCCCTTTTATATATGTATATATACACACACACATATAAAAGATATATATATACACACACATACACACATACAAACACACATAATGCTGAGTATCTTTCAGGAAAAGGTAAATGATTAATGAGTGATTATCAATTATTTGTCATGAAAAACAAAGATAAATACCTACACCCTCAATAATTTTTAATTAACCCAATGATTCCATGAGATCCATGCAGCAGGCATGAGTGTGCTATTAGCACTCCCACACAAGAGATACCAGACCAAATGGAAAGCTTCTGTATCTATTAAGCTGAGGCATTAGCACCAACATGCAGAAATTCACGCTGTGGGTGGAGGAATCTACTTCCTACTGCTTCATGCCCTGGGTGTTCTTACTGCCTTATATATTCCACAATAGAAACTAGAGAAGCAGGCAATCCAGAGAACCCAATGGTTGCAGAAAAAAGAAAGCCCCAAGAAAAGCTTGCTATGTTTAGCCAAAGAACCAATCAATGCATGAGACATGTAATTGAGTAGCCCCAATTCTACACGCACCTTGAGATTCTCGGTCCTTACACACAAAACTATTTATGGTCCCTGAAGGGAAAAAGTACAGAAAACAAGCCCACTAGGCTTCCATCATGTTTATATTTGTCTATTAGAATACACTCTCTCTTCTGTGAAGGAACATGAGGTCCAGTAAAGCAGATGTGGTATCTGTTGTGGTCACTGCATTATCCCCTATTCCTAGAGCATGCCATGGCACAGCACAGGCCCTCACTGCCTGCTTACTTCATTAAATGAATGAATGAATATGTAAATATGAAAGAGGATGGAGAGACAAGGCTAGAGGATGAAGCCAGTCATAAAGTCTGTGGGTGGCAAAGGAGCTGGCTGTTCCTTTTTCCAAGAAGAGTTGCAAGTCTTATGCTCATTATTTCACCTGAGTCTCTCAACAGACCTTCAAGCTAAGTACCCTAATCCTCCTTTGACATTTCAAGGGACTAAAGATGTCTCCATGTACCCATGTTCTTTCCTCTCTGCTCTACCCTTTTACATGCTGGGTTAAATCTCAAGGTGGTCTCAAGATAACTATAATTTTTCCAGGCCTCATGGATTAAAATGTTTATACCCCTAAGCAAAAGAGGAATTTGTGTGTCTGATATTTTCTAGGAGCAAAAAATTATTTCACAGGAGTCCCCAGGATATATTTTCTTCTTTCACCTAGGCCAACACTGGGTCACATACCCATTTCTCAAGATAGAAAGTATGACCATTAGTCTGAGATGGAAAGATTTTGGAATACAATGGATGCTGCGGAGTTAAGCACAATATTCCCTACACCAGCATACACACCGTTGTGAGAGGCTTTGTGTGTGTAGGAGGAAGGCAGGGAGAGTGAGACAAAGAGAGCCTGTAGCAGGACAGATTTCAAAGTGCAACATTGTGCACTGAGCAAAAACAGACTGAATGTTTTAATATGTTGCTTATTCCCACTTTATAGGTGAAGAAATTGAAACTCAGATTATTAAATGATTAGCTCCAGATCACACAGCTCTTCTAAGAAGAAGAGCCAGGTATTCCACAGAGGAGTCCACTTTCCTAATCTCCAAGCTCTACAGGTTCTATAGGCTGTGAGATGTTGTCTCCCTTAGCCATGCTGAGCCTCAGATTCCTCATCTGTATAAAAGAGATAAGGGAAATATGTACTCTACATGGACACTGTGAGACTTAAGTGAGACAATACATGTAAAACACTTGGGAACCCAGTAGATTTAGTAAACAGTAGCTCTTCCCATCATTGAATCTATTATACAACACCCACCACTTGGATGACACACAGACACTCACCTAAATGAGCAAACAATTACTGAGGGCTGGAGGTAGGATCCTCTGGGGGAGGGGACATTGTCAGGACAGGAAAGACTACTGACACTACAGACCCCACAGCAAAAAGTCACAAAATCTCCTGCGAAAACTTCTACCATTTCCCTAAGGATGCTGTGTGGGCATCACCCTCCTCCTCCATGACATTTTCTTCAGCAATATCCTTCATTCAGTCTCTGGCCATCAGATCTCACCCCCCCCCAGCTCCCTGGTCCCAGGCCCAGCCACAATCTCTATTCAGGACTGTAACAAGGTATCTCTTCAGTGAATTATGGAATGCAGGCCCATTTTGATGGCAGATTTGAGGTTGAGGGAGTAAGAGTCTGTCAGACCTTATGATATGAAAATGAAATAGTTATGAATGAAAATCACGTGGAGAATGTACAACAACTAGATGCTTCCTGTCAAAGTGTAGGACAACAGTCACAAACCCTAGTGAATTCATGCACAGGGATTTGCTATGGTCACTCATTACTAATATATTATTTTTAATTATTAGTAACAGGTATAGTAGTTATACTTTGTTGAGTATCAAGTACTATCATGCTAGCAATAAATGAACTCTAGGCATTCTGTGAGGTAGGTCGTCATCTACTTTGAGAATACTTCTCTGACATGCCTCTAAAATATTTTCAGCAGGTGGTAGTCATTTATAATTATCATAAAATATTTCTAGCATATTTTCTATGAAGATATATAATTGCACTTCCTAGGTAGTGTCATGTAACTAGTTGTGGCCTACATAAACAGAAGTAATTCATATCATATCTGAGATCGAGTATTTAATTTCTAGGGCAAGACTCTCCAGAGCATTCTCTTTTCTTCTGGCACAGTGACCAGTAATATTCAAGATGGTGGCTGTTTTGTTAATTGTGGTACCTAAATAACTGCAAATACCACATTACCACTCTTGTTTCATGATGTATATGTAGTGTGGTTAAGGAAAATCCTATCTATTTACCACTGAGCTTGCGGGTTTGTTTCTGTAGCATAAGCAAGTCTGTCCTGAATGATACACTGTCCCATCGATAGTTATCTTCTGTCCTTTCACTCAATTATTTCCTGTGTTGGCAGAATTCTAAAGATGGCCTTTCAAGATTCATGTCTCCTGGTTATTCAATCAAACACCTATCTAGATGTTGCTTTAAAGGGATTTTACAGATGTAATTAAAGTCCCCAGTGAGTTGAACTTGAAATACGGATTTTTTTGGGGGTGTGCCTGACCTCTTTAGGTGAGTCCTTTAAAAGCTGAGTTTTCTCTGGCTGGTGGCAGTGGAGGAAATTAGAGAGATTTGAAGCATAAAAACTTGAGGAACCATTGCAGGCTTGAATATGGAAGAGGCCACCTAATGAGGAATGTGGATAGCTTCTAGAAGCTAAAATCAGGACTCAGATGATGGCCAAGGAACTGAGGACAGTCCTACAATCACAACGAACTGAGTTTCCTACAGTCATAACGAACTGAGTTTTTCCAATAACAGGAATGAACTTGGAAGAAGCCTGCAAGCCCCACATAAGAACACAGTAAGTGGACATCTTGATTTCAACGACGGTGGACAAGACTTGTAACCTACACAACTGTGAGTTAATAAATGGGTGTTGTTTGAAGCCATTAAATGTGTAGTAATTTGTAATGAAACAATACATTTCCCTTGTAGCATCTGTCACAATCAGGCATTTTCCTATTCATTCATTTTTTTAATGTTCTAACTTTTCCACTAAAATAAAAGTAGTTTTTCTTGTCTTGCCACCCATCTAAGCCTTGGAATTATTTTGTGGTCACTTCCTTTTGTTCCCCTGGCTCAAGAATTAACCATAACAAATGGGAGTGAGAAACAAAAAGAAGCTATTAGCCAAGTAACATTTTATCTTGGCATTTATGTACTCCCAGAAATAACAAGAATTATGTAAATTATTGCCTCAAACTAAATTTATTTTTGGGACCAAAATATAAGAATTTTCCCTTATCATCCAGAAAGCATCCCCTTCTCACTTCACTATAAAAAAGTCATAAACCATACGCCTTCCCCATCTTGGAA
>NW_016810396.1:0-4850 GCF_001698545.2 Rhinopithecus bieti
TTTAAGGATATTTCCTTATTCACCATAGGCCTCACAGTGCTCCCAAATATCCCTATGCACATTCCAAAACCAAAAATTTTAGCAAACTGCTCCATGAAAGGAAAGGTGCAACACTGTGAGATGAATTCCTACATCAAAAAATAGCTTCTCAGAAAACTCCTTTAACATTTTTATCAGAGTATATTTCCTTTGTCACCACAGGCTTCAATGAGATCCAAAATATCTCTTCTCAGATTCCCCCAAAACAGTGCTACAAAACTGCTCTTTGAAAAGAATCGTGTAACTCTGTGAGATGAATTCCCAAATCACAAAGCAGTTTCTCAGAAAGATTATTTCCCGTTTTTGTCTGAGATAATTTATTTGTCCAAATAAGCTTCAATGCACTCCGAAATATCCCTTTGCACATTCCACGAAAGCAGGGTTAGCAAATTGCTCCATGAAATGAAAGGTATAACACTGTGAGACGAATTCACACATCACAAAGAACTATGTCAGAAAGCTTCTTTCTCGTTTTTATCTGAGGATATTTTCTTTGTCACTATGGCTTCAAAGCGATAAAAAAATCCTTTCTCAAATTCCCCCAAAACAATGCTTACAGACTGATTCATGAAAACAATCGTGCAAAGCTATGATACGAATTAACACATCTCAAAGCAGTTTGTTAGAAACATTGTTTCTAGTTATTATCTGAGGATAATTCCTTTGCCACTACATGCTTCAGTGCATCCATAATATCACATTGCCTCTCAGAAGAAAACAGTGTTAGCATACTGTTCAATGAAAAGAACAGTGCAATTCTGTCAGATGAATTTACACATCACAAAGCAGTTTCTCAGAAATCTTCTTTCTAGTTTTTATCTGAGGATATTTCCTTTGTCACTGTAGGCTTCAATTCGATCCAAAACATTCCTTCTCAGAGTCCCCCGGAACAATGCAATCAAACTGATCCAAGAAAATAATCATGTAACTCTGTGAGATAAATTCATAAATCACAAAACAGTTTCTCAGAAAGCATCTTTCTAGTTTTTATCTGAGTATACTTCCTTTTTCACAGTAAGTTTCAATGCGCTCTGAAATATCCCATTGCAGATTCCAAGAAAACAGTGTTAACAATCTACTCAATGAAAAGAACAGTGTAACTCTGTGAATTGAATTTACACATCACAAAGCAGTTTCTCAGAATGCTTCTTATTGATTTTTCTATGAGGATATTTCCTTTGTCAAAATAGGCTTCAATGCATTCCCAAATACCCTATTGCAGATTCCACGAAAACAGTGTTATAAAACTCCTCAATGAACAGAATGGTGCAACTCTGTGAGATGAGCTCACACATCACAACGCAGTTTCTCATAAAAATTCTCTCTATTTTTTATCTGAGGATATTACCTTTTTCACAATAGGCCTCAATGCGCTCCCAAATATCCCTTTGCAGATTCCACGAAAACAGTATTAGCAAACTTCTCCATGAAAGGAAAGGTGTAACTTTGTGAGATGAACTCACACATCAGAATAACTTATTCAGAAAGCTTCTGTTCTTTTTTGTCTGAGGATATTTCCTTTGTCATGATAGGCGTCAATGATAGGCATCTAAGAAGGAATACAATATATCCGTTCTCAGATTCCCCAAAATCAGTTCTACCACACTAATCCATGAAAAAAAAGCTGGAACTCTGTGAGATGAATTCACAAATCAGAAAGCCATTTCTCAGAAACCTTCCACCTAGGTTTTCCCTGAGGATATACGCTTTGCCACCATCAACTTCAAAGCACTCCTAAGTGTCACATTGTGGATTCCAAGAAAACAGTGTCAGCAAACTGCTCAATGAAGAGGAGAGTGAAACTGTGAGATGAATTCACACATCACGAAGCTGTTTCTAGGAAAGCTTCTTTCTAGTTTTTATCTGAGGATTTTTTTCACTATATTCCTCAGTGCGCTTATAAATATCCCATTGCAGATTCCCAGACAAAAATGTTAGCAAACTACTCAATGATAAGAATGTTGTAACTTTGTGAGATGATTTCACGCATCACAAATCACTTTCACAGAAAGTTTCTTTTCGGTGTTAATCTGAGGATACTTCCTTTGTCTACATGGGTTTCAAAGCTCCCCCAAAGATAACATTGCAGATTCCACAAAAACAATGTTATCAAACTACTCAATGAAAAGAACCATGTAACTCTGTGAGATGAATTCACACATAACAAAGCAGTTTCTCAGAAAGCTTCTCTCTAGATTTTTTCTGTGGATGTTTCCTTTTTCACTACAGGACTCAATGCGCTCCTAAATATCCTACCACAGATTCCACGAAAAGAGGGTTATCAAAGTGCTCAATGAAAAGAATGGTGTAACACTGTAAGATGAATTCATGCATTGTAAAGCAGTTTCTCAGAAAGCTTCTTTCTAGTTGTAATCTGAGGATATTTCCTTTGTCACCATAGGCTTCTATGCAATCCAAAATATCCCCTCTCAGGTTTCCCAAAAACAGTGCTACTAAACTGCTCCATGAAACGAATGGTGTAATTCTGTGAGATGAATTCCCATATCAGAAAGCTATTTCTCAGACAGCTTCCTTCTAGTTTTTCTCTGAAGATAATTTCTCTTTCACCATATTCCTCAATGCACTCCACTCCCAAATATCTCATTGAAGACTCCACAAAAAGAGTGTTAGCAAAGTTCTCAATGAAAATAATGGTGTAACTCTGTGATATGAATTCACACATCTAAAGAAGTTTCTCGAAAAGCTTCTTTCTTGTTTTAATCCGAGGATATTACCTTTGTCACCACAGAATTCAATGTGATCCAAAATATCCCCCCTCAGATTCCCCAAAAACAGTGCAACTAAACTGCTCCATGAAAAGAATGGTGTAACTCTGTGAGATGAATTCCCACATCAGAATGCTGCTTCTCAGAAAGCTTCTTTCTAGTTTTTATCTGAGGATTTTTTTTTTCACCATATTCCTCAGTGTGCTCTGGAATATCCCATTGCAGATTCCATGAAAGAAGGGTGAGGAAACTTCTCAATGAAAAGAACAGTGTAACTCTGTGAGATGAATTCATACATCACAAAGCAGCTTCACAGAAAGCTTCTTACGGCTTTTTATCTGAGGATATTTCCATTGTCACCATACTTTTCAATGCACTCCCAAATACCCTGTTGCAGATTTCATGAAAACAGTGTAATCAAACTGCACAATTAAAAGAAAGGTGTAACTCTGTGAGATGAATACACACATCACAAAGCAGTTTCTCAGAAAACTTCTTTCTATTTTTTACCTGAGGATATTTCCTTTATAACCATAGGGTTCAATACGCTTGCCAATATCACTTTGCAGATTCCATTAAAAGAGTTTTAGCAAACTGCTCCATGAAAATAAACGTGTAAATCTGTGAGACGAATTTAAACATCCCAAAGCAGTTTCTCAGAAGGCTTCTTTTTAGTTTTTGTCTGAGGATATTTCCTCTGTCACCTTAGGCTTCAATGCATTTCAGAGTATCCCTTTTCAGATTTCCCAAAAACATTGCTACCAAACTGCCCCATGAAACGTATGGTGTAACTCTGTGAGATGAATTCACACATCACGAAGCAGTTTCTCAGAAACTGCTGATAGAAAGAAGCTTTCTGAGAAACTTCCTTGTAATTCATGTATTCATCTCACAGAGTAACACCTTTCTTTTCATAGAGCAGTGTGCTAACACTGTTTTTGTGGAATCTACAATGAGATATTTGGTAGCCAGTTGAGGCCTCTAGTGAAAATGAAATATCCTCAGGTAAAACTAGAAAGAAACTTTCTGAGAAACTGCTTTGTGATGTGTGAATTCATCTAACAGTGTTACACCACTCTTTTCATGAAACAGTTTGGTAGCACTGTTTTTGTTGAATCTGAGTAGGTATACTTTGGATGCATTGAACCATATGGTTTAAAAGGAAATATCCTCAGATAAAACTAGAAAATCCTCAGATTTTCACAAAGAACTTTCTCAGAATGATTCCTTCTAGTTTTTATCTGAGTATATCTCTTTTGTCACCATAGGCTTCAATGTGATCCAAAATATCCCTTCTTAGATTCCCCAAAAGCTGATCCATGAAAAGAATTGTGTAACTCTGTGAGATGAATTAACACATCACAAAGCAGTTTCTCAGAAAGTTTCTTTCTATTTTATATGAGGATATTTCCTTTGTCACCATAAGCTTCAATGCACTCCAAAATTTCCCACTGTAGACTCAAGGAAAACAGTGTTGTGAAAGTGCTCCATGAAAAGAATGGTGTAACTATGTGAGATGAATTTACACATCACAAAGTTGTTTCTCAGACAGCTTCTTTCTAGTACTAGTCTGAGGATTATCCCTTTTACTCCATATTCCTCAATGTGCTCCAAAACTTCCTATTGCAGATTCCATGAAAAAAGTGTTAGCAAACTTATCAATGAAGAGACTGGTGTAACTCTGTGAGATTAACTGACACATCACAAAGCAGTTTCACAGAAATCTTCTTTCTACTATTTGTATGAGTATATTTCCTTTTTCAACATATTCCTCAATGCACTTGTGCATACCCCTTTTCAGATTCGACAAAAAAAATTAGCAAACTATGAAGGAAAAAGTGTAAATCTGTGAGATGAATTCAAACATCACAAAGCAGTTTCTCAGAAAGACTCTTTTTGATTTTTCTCTGAGAATATTTCCATAGTCACCATAGGCTTCAATGTGCTCCCAAATATCCTATTGCACATTCCACAAAAACAGTGTTAGCAAACTGCACCATGGAAAGAAAGGGGTAACTCTGTGAGATGAATTGACACAACACAAAGTAGTTCCTTAGAAAGTTCTTTTGGTTTTAACTGAGGATA
>NW_016810396.1:5212-8350 GCF_001698545.2 Rhinopithecus bieti
TCTAGTTTTAACTGAGGATATGTCCTTTGTCACCCTAGGCTTCAATGCGATCCAAAATATCCCTTCTCAGATGCCTGAAAAGATGATCCATGAAAAGAGTTGTGTAACTCTGTGAGATGAATTTAAAAATCACAAAGCAGTTTCTCAGAAAGTGTCTTTCTAGTTTTTATATGAGAATAGTTCTTTTGTCACCCTAAGCTTCAACGTACTCTGATATATCCCATTGTAGACTCCAAGAAAACAGTGTTAGCAAATGGCTCAATGAAATGAACACTGTAAATCTGTAAGACGAATTCACACATCACAAAGCAGTTTCTCAGAAAGCCTCTTTCTACTTCTTCTCTGAGGTTATTTCCTTTTACACCATAGGCCTCTATGCGATCCCAAACATCCCCTTGCAGATTCTGCAAAAATTGTGTTAGCAATTTGCTCCATGAGCAGAAGGGTGATATTCTGTGAGATAAATACACACATCACAAAGAAGTTTCTGAGAAAGCTTCTTTCTAGCTTTTGTTGGAGGATATTTCCTTTGTCACCCTAGGCTTCGATACGATCAAAAATATCTCTTCTCAGAGTCCCCAAAAACAGTGCTGCCGAACTCTTCCATGAAAAGAGTGGTGTAACTATGTGAGATGAATTCATACATCCCAAAGCTGTTTCTCAGACAGCTTCTTTCTAATATTTATCTGAGTATATTTCCTTTTTCTCCATATTCCTCAATGCGCTCCAGAATATCCCATGACTGATTCGACGAAAAAAGTGTTACCAAACTTCTCAATGAAGAGAATGTTTTAACTGTGAGATGAATTGACACATCACAAAGTAGTGTCACAGAAAGCTTCTTTCTACTTTTGTATGAGCATATTTCCTTTTCAACATATTCCTCAATGTACTCACGAATATCCCTTTTCAAATTCCACGAAAATAGTATTAGCAAACTGCTCCATGAAAGAAAAAGTGAGATGAATTCACACACCACAAATCAGTTTCTCAGAAAGATTCTTTTTGTTTTTTCCCTGAAAAAACAAAAGAATTTCTGCAGTCACCAAAGGCTTCAAACCCCTCCCAAATATTCTATTGCAAATTCCATGAAAACAGTGTTAGCAAACTTCTCCAGGAAAAAAAGGTGTAACTCTGTGATATGAATTCACACATCACAAAGAAACATCTCAGAAAGCCTCTTTCAATTTTTTATCTTAGGATACTTCCTTTGTCAACATAGGCTTCAATCCCATCCAAAATATCCCTTCTCATAATCCCTAAATACAGTGTTACCAAACTGCTTCGTGAAAAGAATTGTGTATCTCTGTGAGATGAGTTCACAAATCACAAAGCAGTTTCCCAGAAAGCTTCTTCTTTTGTCTTAGGATGTTTTCTTTGTCACCATAATCTTCAATGTGCTTCAGATTATCCCTTTGCAGATTCCACGAAAACAGTGTTAACAAACTAGTCAATGAAAAGAATGATGTAATTCAGTGAAATGAATTCACACATCACAAAGTAGTTTCTCAGAAAGCTTCTCTCTAGTTTTATTTGAGGATATTTCCTTTTTCAACGTAGGCCTCAATTTGCTCCCAAATATCCCTTTGCAGATTGCACGAAAACAGTGTTAGAAAAATCCTCAATGAAAGGAATGGTGTACTCTGTCAGATTAATTCACATATCACAAAGCATTTTATCATAAAACTTCTTTCCAGTTTTTATATTAGTATATTTTCTTAGTCACCATAGGCATCAATGTGATCTAAAATATCCCTTCTCAGATTCCGCAAAACAGTGCTAACAAACTGCGCCATAAAAGAATCTTGCAACTCTGTAGGATGAATTCACATATCACAAAGCACTTTCTCAGAAAGCTTCTTTCTCGTTTTTGTCTGAGGATATTTCCTTTGTCACGATAAGCCTCAATGCGCTCTGAAGTATCCCATTGTGAATTCCTAGAAAAGAGTGTTAGAAAACGGCTCAATAAAACGAACAGTGCAACTCTGTGAGATGAGTACACTCATCAAAAAGCAGTTTCTCAGAAAGCTTCTTTCTGGTTTTAATCTGAAGATATTCCCTTTTTCACCATAGGCCTCAGTGCCCTCCCAAATACCCCTGTGCATACTCCACAAAAACAGTGTTAGCAAACTGGTCCAAGAAAAGTAAGTTGTAACTCTGTGAGATGAATTCACACATCACAAAGAAATTTCTCTGAAAGTTTCTTTCTACTTTTAATCTGAGGATATTTCCATTGACACCATAGGCTTCAAAGTGATCCATAATATCCCTACTCAGAATCCCCCAAAACACTGCTATCAAACTAATCCTTTGAAAGCTTCGTGTACCTATGTGAGATGAATTCACAAATACAAAGAACTTTCTCAGAGTGTTTCTTTCCAGTTTTATCTGAGGATATTTAATTTTAACAATAGGCTTCAATGCACTCCAACATAAGCCATTGCAGATTCCAAGAAAACCGTATTAGCAAACTGCTCAATGAAAAGAACAGTTTAATTCTGTGAGTTGAATTCACACATCACAAAACAATTTCTCAGAAAGCTTCCTGCTCCTTTTCTATGAGAATATTTCCTTTTCATCACAGGCCTCAATGCGCTCACAAATATCCTGTTGCTGATTCCACAAAAACTGTTAGCAACTTCTCCATGCATGTGAAGGTGTAACTCTGTGAGATGAATTCACACATCACAAAAGCCTTTCTGAGAAAGCTTCTTTCTAGTTGTTATCTGAAGATAATTTCTTTGTCACCCTAGGATTCAATGCTATCCAAAATATCCCTAGTCGGATACCGCAAAAACCATGCTACCAAACTTATCCATGAATAGAATCATGTAACTCCATGAGAGAAATTAAACATCATAAAGCCATTTTTCTGAAATCTTCTTTCTAGCTTTTATATGGGGATATTTCCTTTGTCATCAAAAGCTTCAATGTGCACCAAAATATCCCATTGCAGATTCCAAGAAAACAGTGTTAGCAAACTGCACATGAAGTGAACAATGTAACACTGTGAGATGAACTCACACATCACAAATCAGTTTCTCAGAAAGCTTCATTTTAGTTTTATATGAGGATTTTACTTTTCACTATAGGCCTCAATGTATTCCAAAATACCCCTTTGCAGATTCCACGAAAACA
>NW_016810396.1:9803-11024 GCF_001698545.2 Rhinopithecus bieti
AATTCACAAATCACAAAGGGTTTCTCAGAAAGTTTCTTTCTAGTTTTGTCTGAGAATGTTTAATTTTAACAATAGGCTTCAATGCGCTCCAAAATATGACATTGCAGATTCTAAGAAAACAGAAAAGCTTCTTTTTGGTATTTCTATGGGGAAATTTCCTTTGTCAACATAGGCTTCAATGCGCTCAGAAATATCCTTTTGCAGATTCCACGAAAACAGTATAATCAAACAGCTCAAAGAAAAGAATGCTGTAGCTCTGTCAGACGAATTCACCTATCACAAAGCAGCTTCTCAGAAAGCTTCTTTCTAGATTTAATCTGAGGATATTTCCTTTTTCACCATAGGCCTCAATGCACTCCCAAATATCCTTTACAAATTCCATGAAAACAGTGTTAGCAAACTGCTCCATGAAAAGAAAGGTGTAACTCTGTGAGGTGAACTCACACATCACAAAGAACTTTCTCAGAAAGCTTCTATCTAGTTTTTATCTGAGGCTATTTACTTTGTCACCATAGGCTTCAATGTGATCCAAGATATCCCCTCTCAGATTCCCCAAAATAGTTCCACCAAGCTGCTACACATAAACAAAGGTGTAACTTGGATAGATAAATTCACAAATCACAAATCAATTTCTCAGAAAGCTTCTTTCTAGTTTTTGTCTGAGGATATTTCCTTTGTCACCATAAGCTTCAATACACTGCAAAATATCCCTTTACGGATTCCAAGAAAACATTGTTACCAGACTGCTCAATGAAAATAACATTGTAATCTGTGAGACGTATTCACACATCTAATAAATTTCACAGAAAGTGCCTTTTTCGTTTTTATCTCAGGATATTTCCTTTGTCTCCATAGACTTCAATGAGCTCCGAAATATCTTATTGTAGATTCCATGAAAAAAGTGTTATAAATCTGCTCAATGAAAAGGATGCTGTAGCTCTCTGAAATTAATTCACAAAGCACAGTTCAGTTTCTCATAAAGCTTCTCTCTTGTTTTTATTCACACATCACAAAGAACTTTCTCAGAAAGCTTCTTTCTAGTTTTATTCTGAGGATATGTCCTTTGTGACTATAAGCTTCATTGCGATCCAAAATATTCCTTTTCATGTGCTCTAAAAACAGTGCTACCAAACTGGTCCCCAAAGAGAATTGTGTAGCCCTGTGAGATGAATTAACACATCACAAAGCGGTTTCTCAGAAAACTTCTTTCTAGTATTTACA
>NW_016810397.1:0-1490 GCF_001698545.2 Rhinopithecus bieti
CGCCCCGACCCCCCTGACCCCACCTCCAGACATCCAAAAATGGAAAAGGCTGACTTCAAAATTATTTTCCCAGCCGGACGCAGTGGCTCATGCCTGTAATCCCAGAACTTTGGGAGGCCAGGGTGGATGGATCACCTGAGGTCAGGAGTTCAAGATCAGCCTGGCCAACATGAGGAAACCCCATCTCTACTAAAAAATACAAAAAAAAAAAAAAAAAAATTAGCTGGACTTGGTGGCAAGCGCCTGTACTCCCAGCTACTTGGGAGGCTGAGACAGAAGAATCACTTGAACCCGGGGGGCAGAGGTTGCAGTGAGCCAGGTATGCCACTGCACTCCAGCCGGGGCAACAAGTGTGAAACTCCATCTCAAAAAAAGTAAATAAATAATAATTTTCCTGAAAGCTTTTTAAGTAGTAGGTCACAAAAAAATATCATGCTGACCTGGTTATTTTAAAAATACTACAAATAATATTTGGGCAAAAGTAACACTTTCTCCAACACCATCCTAAGCAAACTGTGTAAGAACACCATGCCAGGGAGGCATCCACACTTGTCATTAAAGAAATGCCAAAAGGACAAATAGAACCACGAAATGACCTAGTTTAAAGCTGCCAGCTAAAAAGGTGAACTATATCAAATCACCTGACCGTTGTGTGAATGTACGACATGACTCCATGATGTCCTCTCTGCAGCCCTACTCTACCTTACTGTGTCTTTTAAAAATCATTTTTATAAAAAGAAAAGCTCGGCCGGGTGTGGTGGTTCACACCTATAATCTCAATACTTTGGGAGGCCAAGGTGGGTGGATCACGAGGTCAGGAGATTGAGACCATCCTGGCTAACACAGTGAAACCCTGTCTCTACTAAAATACAAAACAAAATTAGCCAGGCGTGGTGGCGGGCGCCTGTAGTCCCAGCTACTTGGGAGGCTGAGGCAGAAGAATGGCATGAACCTGGGAGGCAAAGCTTGCAGTGAGCCGAGATCGTGCCACTGCACTCCAGCGTGGGCGACACAGCAAGACTCCATCTCAAAAAGAAAAAAAAAAAAAGAAAGAAAAGAAAAGAAAAGCTCTGACAAGCTTATACATTAAAGACACGGCCGAGGCTGGACGCAGTGGCTCACGCCTGTAATCCTAGTACTTCAGGAGGCCGAAGCTGGTGCACTGCATAAGCTCCGGAGTTTGAGACCAGCCTGGGCAACATGGTGAAATCCTGTCTCTACTAAAATACGAAAAAAAATTAGCCAGGCGTGGTGGCACGTGCCTGTAATCCCAGCTACTCGGGAGGCTGAGACAGGAGAATTACTTGAACCCAGGAGGAGGAGGTTGCAATGAGCTGAGATCACACCACTGCACTCCAACCTGTGCTGGACAGAGTGAGATTCCAGCTCAAAAACAAATAAATAAATACATAAATAATTCTGAATAAAATTAATAACTTAAAAGGCAAAAGTACAAACACAGTTCTCAATTTCCTCACATGTTCAATAGA
>NW_016810398.1:0-1494 GCF_001698545.2 Rhinopithecus bieti
TTTCCTTTGTGAAAATAAGCTTCAATGAGCTCCAAAATATCCCATTGCAGACTCCAAGAAAACAGTGGTAGCAAACTGCTCAATTTAAAGAACAGTGTAACTCTGAGAGATTAATTCACAGATCACAAAGCAGTTTCTCAGAAAGCTTCTTTCGAGGTTTTATCTGACGATATTTCCTTTTTCACCATAGGCCTCAATGCGCTCCCAAATATCCGTTTGCAGATTCCACAAAAACAGGGTTAGCAAACTGCTCCACGGAAAGAAAATTATAACTCTGTGAGACGAAATCACACATCACAAAGGACTTTTCAAAATGTTTCAGTATCGTTTTATCTGAGGATATTTCCTTAGTAACCATAGACTTCAATGCCATCCCAAATATCCCTTCTCTGATTCCCCAAAAACAGTGCTACCAAATGGCTCCATGAAAAGAATTGTGTAACCCTGTGAGAAGAATTAGCACATCACAAAGCCGTTTCTCAGAATACATCTTTCTAGTTATTACATGAAGATATTTCCTTTGTCACCATAAGCTTCTAGACACTCTGATATATTTCAGCGCAGATTTCAAGAAAACTGTGTTAGCTAACATCTCAATGCAAAGAACAGCATAACTCTGTGAGATATATTCACACACCACAAAGCAGTATCTCAGAAAGTTTCCTTCTAGTTATTATCTGAGGGTATGTCTTTGTCACCATATGCTTCAATGCAATTCAAAATATCCCTTCTCAAATTTCCTAAAAACACTGCTGGAATACTCTTCCATGAAAAGAAAGTTGTATCTCTTTGAGGTGAATTCATACACCAGAAACAAGTTTTTCAGAAATCTTCTTTCTAGTTTTTATCTGAGGATGTTTCCTTAGTCACCATAGACTTCAATGCGATCCAAAATATCCCTTCTCAGATTCCCCAAACAGTGTTACCAAACTGCAACATGAAAAGAATCGTGAACTCTGTGAGACAAATTAACACATCACAAAGCAGTCTCTCAGAATGCTTCTTTCTAGTTTTTTTATGAGGATATTTCCTTTGTCACCATAAACGACAACACGCTATGAAATATCCCATTGCAGATTTCAAGAAAACAGTGTTAGCAAACTGCTCAATGAAAAGAACAGTGTAACTCTGTTAGAATAAATCACACATCACAGAGAAGTTTCTCAGAAAACTTCTTTGTATTTTATATATGAAGATATTTCCCTTTTAACTATAGGCCTCAATACACTCCCAAACATCCCTTTGCAGATTCCATGAAAACAATGTTAGCAAGATGCTCCATGAAAAGAAAGGTGTAAGTCCATGAGATGAATTCACATATCACAAAGAACTTTCTCACAAAGTCTATTTCTAATTTTCATCTGAGGATATTTCCTTTGTCACCATAAGCTTCTGTGTGATACAAAATATTCCTTCTCAGATTCCTGAATATCAGTGTTACCAAATTGATCCATGAAAGGAATTGTTTAACTCTGTGAGATGAATTAACACATC
>NW_016810399.1:0-6082 GCF_001698545.2 Rhinopithecus bieti
CCGCCGCCGCCCCCGCCGCCACCCGGCCCGGCTGTGGCTGAGGAGCCGCTGCACCGACCGTGAGTTTGGGCCCGCTGCAGCTCCCTGTCCCGGCGGGGCCCAGCCTACGGCGGGGGGGGGGGGAACCCGCAGCCCGCGGGCCGGCGACACGAACCCCGGCCCCGCAGCGACAGTGACCCAACAACCCAGAGCCCATGAGGGACACCTGCCCCCTCCTGCGGCGAGACCTTCCCCCACTTCAGCCCCGGTCCCGCACTTGGGTCTTGTCCTCCCGCAAGGGGAGGCAGAGCCTCGTTGGGACCTGTCTTGAATTCACCGAGGGGAGTCACGGCCTCAGCCCTCTCTCCCTTCCCAGGATGCGAAGAGTTGGGGCGAAAACTTGCTTCTTTTTATTTGCGAGAAACTGGGGCGGGGGTTTAACTGTGGTGTGAAGAGAACTTGGAAGAGCCGAGATTTGTTCAGGGCCACTTCCCTCATCTAGTCTGAGAGGGAAGAGGGCTGGGGGCGCGGGACACCTCGAGAGGAGGCGGGGTTTGGAGCTGGAGAGATGTGGGGGCAGTGGATGACATAATGCTTTTAGGACGCCTCGGCGGGAGTGGCTGGGGTGGGGGGCGGGGAGTGAGGGCGCGTCCAATGGGAGATTTCTTTTCCAAGTGGCACTTAAAACAGCCTGAGATTTGAGGCTCTTCCTACATTCTCAGGGCGTTTCAAGTAGTTCATGATCGCGGTGGTAGTAACACGATTTTAAGCACCACCTAAGAGACCTGCTCATCTAAGCGCAAGTTGGTGTGCAGGCATTTGAATGAGTTGTGGTTGCCAAATAAGTGGTGAACTTACGTGGTATTAATAAAATTATCTTAAATATTAGGAAGAGTTGATTCAAGTTTGTTGCCTATTTGTGTTGGGAATAAAACTAACACGTTGCTGAGGGGGAGGTTAATTGCCGAGGGATGAATGAGGTATACATTTTACCAGTATTGCAGTCAGGCTTGCCAGAATATGGGGAGTCTGCAGACTCCGTGGACATCTCAGATATGCTAGTGAAAGGGTTTCTGTTTGCCTCATTGCTGACAGCTTGTTATTTTTTGGAAGCTAGAGGTCTCTGTTGCTTGTTCTTGGGGAGAATTTTGAAACAGAAAAGAGAGACCATTAAAACATATAGCGGAACCCCAGGACTTGGGAGTGTGTGCTGAGTGTTCAGCAGGAGTTAGGAAGTACTCTGCTGCAGTTCAGGCCTTTCTCTTACCTCTCAGTGTTCTATTTCCGATCTGGATGTGTATCAGATGGCATTTGATGAGAATCTCTCTATTAAGACTGATTAATTTTTAGTAATATTTCTTGTTCTTTGTTTCTGTTATGATCCTTGCCTTGTCTTGAAAGTTTAATTAGAAAAGGAGGATTTGGAGAGCAGTGTTAGCTTATTTGTTAGAATAAAATTTAGGAATAAATTCTTCTAAAGGATGGAAAAACTTTTTGGATATTTAGAGAAATTTTTAAACAATTTGGCTTATCTCTTCAGTAAGTAATTTCTCATCCTTCCAGAAATTTACTGTAGTGCCTTTCTAGGAGGTAGGTGTCATAGAAGTTCACACATTGCATGTATCTTGTGTAAACACTAAACTGGGCTCTTGATGGGAAGGAAGACCTTTCTGCTGGGCTGCTTCAGACACTTGATCATTCTGAAAATATGCCGTCTCTTTCCTATGCTGATTGGATAGAACCTGCATTTGCTTATCTTCAAAATATAGGTATCAAGAAATTTCCTTTGCTGCCTTTACAAAGGAGATAGATTTTGTTTTATTACTTTATTTTAAGGTAATATATGATTACCTTATTTTAAAAATTTAATCAGGCCTGGCAAGGTGGCTCATGCCTTTAATCCAAGCACTTTGGGAGGCGTAGGCGGACGAATCACCTGAGGTCAGGAGTTCGAGACCGGTCTGGCTAACATGGTGAAACCCTATCTCTACTAAAAATACAAAAATTAGTTGGTCATGGTGGCACGTGCCTGTAATGCCAGCTACCTGGGAGGCTGAGGCAGGAAAATCGCTGGAACCCAGGAGGTAGAGGCTTCAGTGAGCTGAGACTGCGCCACTGCACTCCAGCCTGGGTGAAAGAGCGAGACTCTGTCTCAAAAAAAAAAAAAAAATTATTATTTTTGCATAAGTAATACATTGACATGACACAAATTCCATAATTACAAAAGGGCAATAATTAAAATATCTTCCTTCCACCCCTTTCATCTGAGTAGCTAACTTTGTCCCCAAGAACAAGCACTATTACAGTTCCTCATGTATCCTGCCAGATATAATCTATGCATATCGTAAGATAGATTTAAAATGCTGTAAAAACAAAAGTAGTTTACAGTAATAATTTCTTTTCTTTTTTTATTTTTTTTGAGGCGGAGTTTCACTCTTGTTGCCCAGGCTGGAGTGCGATGGCACGATCTCGGCTCACCGCAACCTCTACCTCCCAGATTCAAGCAATTCTCCTGCCTCAGCCTCCCTAGTAGCTGGGATTATAGGCATGTGCCACCAGGCCCAGCTAATTTTGTATTTTTAGTAGAGACGGAGTTTCTCCATGTTGGTCAGGCTGGTCTCGAACTCCCGACCTCAGGTGATCCACCCGCCTCGGCCTCCCAAAGTTCTGGGATTACAGGCGTGAGCCACTGCGCCTGGCCAATAATTTTTTTTTCTTTATTTTTTTTGAGACGTAGTCTCACATTGTCACCCAGGCTGGAGTGCGGTGGTATGATCTTGGCTCACTGCAACCTCCACCTCCCAGGTTCAAATGATTCTCTTGCCTCAGCCTCCAAAGTAGCTGGGATTACAGGTGCTCACCACCATGTCCAGCTAATTTTTGTATTTTTAGTAGAGATGGAGTTTCACCATGTTGGCCAGGCTGGTCTTGAACTCCTGACCTCGTAATCCGTCCACCTCGGCCTCCCAAAGTGCTGGGATTACAGGTGTGAGCCACTGCCCCTGGCTAGAATAATAACTTTTAAAGGTTCTTAGCATTCTCTGAAATCAACTGCATTAGGTTTATTTATAGTTATTTTAAATAAAATGCATATTTGTCATATTTGTATGTATTTTGCTGTTGAGAAAGGAGGTATTCACTAATTTTGAGTAACAAACACTGCTCACAAAGTTTGGATTTTGGCATTTCTGTTCATGTGCTTCAGCCAAAAAATCCTCTTCTCAAAGTAAGATTGACTAAAGCAATTTAGAAAGTATCTGTTCTGTTTTTATGGCTCTTGCTCTTTTGTGTGGAACCGTGGTGTCACGCCATGCAAGGGCCTCAGTCTAAGTATGAACTTATGTGCTCTGCTCAGCATACAGGATGTGGGAGTTCCGTGTGGGGCTGGCCGCAGTCTCAGCAAGTCTAGCATGCTTGGGAGGGTCCTCACAGTAATTAGGAGGCAATTGATACTTGCTTCTGGCACTTTCTTATTCTCCTTCAGATTCCTATCTAGTGTTTCCCTGACTTTATTCATTCATCAGTAAATATTTACTAAACATGTACTATGTACCTGGCACTGTTCTAGATGCACGGCTCAGCAGTGAGCAGACAAAGCTGTGTCCTCATGAAGCTTTCATTCTAATGAAGGACATAGACAATAAGCAAGATAGATAAGTAAAATATACAGTATGTTAATAAGTGGAGGAACGTCAAAGCAGGGAATGGGATAGGGAAATGTCAGGGTTAATCAAGTGTTAACTTATTTTTATTAAAAAAAATTTTTTTAAGGGCTTTCCAGCAAAACCCAGAAAGCCTGCTAGACAACTTCCAAAAAAGCTGTAGCACTAAGTGTTGACATTTTTATTTTATTTTATTTTATTTTGTTTTGTTTTGTTTTGTTTTTTGAGGCAGTCTTGCTTTGTCAGCCAGGCTGCAGTGCACTGGTGTGATCTTGGCTCACTGCAACCTCTGCCTCTTGGGTTCAAGCGATTCTTATGCCTCAGCCTCCTGATTAGCTGGGATTATAGACATGCACCGTCACGCCTGGGTAATTTTTTTTTCCCCCCTGAGTCTTGCTCTGTCGCCCAGGCTGGAGTGCATCTTGGCTCACTGCAAGCTCCGCCTCCCGGGTTCACGCCATTCTCCTGCCTCAGCCTCCCAAGTAGCTGGGACTACAGGCGCCCGCCACCACGCCCAGCTAATTTTTTGTATTTTTAGTAGAGATGGGGTTTCACTGTGTCAGCCAGGATGGTCTTGATCTCCTCACCTCGTGATCCGCCCACCTCGGCCTCCCAAAGTGCTGGGATTACAGGCATGAGGCACCACGCCCGGCCTGTAATTTTTTTTTTTTTTTTTGAGACGGAGTCTTGCTTTGTTGCTAGGCTGGACTGCGGTGGTGCGATCTCGGCACACTGCAACCTCTGCCTCCCGGGTTCAAGCGATTCTCCTGCGTCAGCTTCCCGAGTAGCTAGGACTACAGGCACGTGCCACCACGCTTGGCTAATTTTTGTATATTTAGTAGAAACGGGGTTTCACCATATTGGCCAAGATGGTCTCGATCTCTTGACCTCGTGATCCACCCGCCTCGGCCTCCCAAAGTGCCGGGATTATAGGTGTGAGCCACTGCGCCTGGCCACGCCTGGGTAATTTTTGTGTTTTTAGTAGAGATGGGATTTCACCACGATGGCCAGACTGGTCTCGAACTCCCAGCCTCATGTGATCTGCCTGCCTAGGCCTCCCAAAGTGCTAGGATTACAGGCATGAGCCACCATGCCTGGCCAGTGTTAATATTTTAAATAGGGTGTTCAGGGAAGGTCCACTGAGGTGACAGCTGTTTTTTTGGGGGGAGTGGTGGGACAGGGTCTTGCTCTTTAACCCAGGCTGGAATGCAGCATCACAATCGTAGCTTACTGCAGCCTTGAACTCCTGGGCTCAAGTGATCCTCCCACCTTGACCTCACAACGTGTTGGGACTGTAGGTGTGAGTCACCATGCCTTGCCAGATGATAGCTTTGAGTAAAGACCTCAGGCGAGTTAAGAGTCTAGCGTAAAGGTGTATGGAGTAGGGGTATTCCAGATAGGGGGAACAGGTCCAAAGTCTTCCTGTTTGAGGAATAGCAAGGGTGCCATTTTAGTTGGGTGAATTGAGTGAGGGGGACATTTGTAGTAAGAGGTAAAGTCCAAGAGGTCAAGGGAGTGCCATATCAGACCAATACTACTTGCCTTGTAGATGGAATAAAGATATTGGCATTTATGTGAGTGAGATGGGATGTCACTGGAGGATTAGAGCAGAGGAGTAGCATGATCTGAATTTCATTCTTAACTGAACTCTGGCTGACAACAGAGTGAAGGGGAACATGGACAAAAGCAGAAACCAGTTAGGAAGCCACTGCAGAGCTCAGATAAGCATGGTGGGTTCTGTCAGGGTACCGGCTGTGGGCAGTGTGAGGAATGACTGGATTTTGAATGCAGAAGCAACTGTACTTGTTGAACTCTGCTAAGTATAACAATTTAGCAGTAGCTGGCGTTATCAGTTAGGTTTGTATTCAGCTGCAAATAACAGAAAATCCTGCTGCAATAGCTTAAACTGGTAACAAGCAAGAGCTTATCAGAAGACAACAATAAGTCTGTTTGGGGAAATTCAGCAATAAGTTAAGGAACCCAGGCTCTTTCTTTTTTTTTTGAAACGGAGTTTCGCTCTTGTCACCTGGGCCGGAATGCAATGATGCGATCTTGGCTCACTACAACCTCCGCCTCCTGGGTTCAAGTGATTCTTCTGCCTCAGCCTTCCGAGTATCTGGGATTACAGGCGCACACCACCATGCCCAGCTAATTTTTGTATTTTTAGTAGGGACGGGGTTTCATCATGTTGGCCAGGCTGGTCTCGAACTCCTGACCTTAGGTGATCAACCCGCCTCAGCCTGCCAAAGTGCTGGGATTACAGGTGTGGGCCACTGCACCCAGTCAGAACCCAGGCTCTTTCTTACACTTAGCTTGCAAACCCTTGTTCTTATTCTTTTCCCTTTGTATTTTTATTGTCGAATTGTAACAGTCCTTTGTATATTCTGGATACTGGATTCTTTTTTTTTTTTGAGACGGAGTCTCGCTCTGTCGCCCGGGCT
>NW_016810399.1:6604-7544 GCF_001698545.2 Rhinopithecus bieti
GAGTCCCCGCGCCCGGCCTGAGTTAATTTTTATATATGGTTCAGGTAGAAGTCCAACTTCATTCTTTTGCATGTGGTTATTCAGTTGTCCCAGCACTATTTGTTGAAGAGACTGTTCTTTCCCCATGGAATTGTCTTAGTATCCTTGTTGAAAATTCATTGTCCTTGATTGTATAGATTTATTTCTAGACTCTCAGTTCTACCTATTGGTCTTTATGTCGATCCTGTGCCAGTACCATACAGTCTTGATTACTGAAGTTTGTGTCAGAATTTACATTCATGAAATGTGAGTTCTCCAACTTTGTTCTTTTTCAAGATTGATTTGGCCATGCTGGGTCCCTTGCTTTTCCATACGGATTGTAGGATGAGCTTGTCAGTTTCTACAAAGAAGCCAAGGAGGATTCTGAGAGGGATTGTGTTGAGTCTGTAGATCAACTTGGGGAGTATTACCATCTTAACAGTATTGTCTTCCATCTATGAACATGGGCAAACTTTGTGTAAATGGTCAGATTTAGGTATTTCAGGCTGTGTGGGCACAACGTCTCTGTCACAGCTACTCAGCTCTGCCATTGTAGCATGAAATAGCCATAAGCAATATGTATGAGTGTCTGTGTTCCAATATAATTTTATTAATGACAAGGAAATTTGAATTTTGTATAATTTTCACCTGTCATGAAATATTATTTGATTTTTTTGGTCAGTCATTTAAAAATGTGAAAACATTTCTTAGCTTTTGAACTGGCCAAACATATGCAGGTTATAATTTTCCCGTTCCTAGGTTAAAATGTGATAGGGACCACCTTTGGAAAGCTTTTTTTTTTTTTTTTTTTTAGATGGAGTTTCGCTCTTGTTGTCCAGGCTGGAGTGCAGTAGCGTGATCTCGGCTCACCACAACCTCTGCCTCCCAGGTTCAAGCGATTGTCCTGCCTCAGCCTCCCTCG
>NW_016810400.1:0-2470 GCF_001698545.2 Rhinopithecus bieti
CATCCTGTAGGTTGCCTGTTCACTGTCATGGTAGTTTCTTTTGCGGTGCAGAAGCTCTTTAGTTTTATTAGATCCAATTTGTCTATTTTGGCTTTTGTTGCCATTGCTTTTGGTGTTTTAGTCATGTTTGCCCATGCGTATGTCCTGAATGGTGTTGCCTAGGTTTTCTTCTAGTGATTTTATGGTTTTAGGTCTAACATTTAAGTCTTTAATCTATCTTGTGTTCATTTTTGTATAAGGTGTAAGGAAGGGATCCAGTTTCAACTTTCTACATATGGCTAACCAGTTTTCCCAGCACCTGCCTCAGTCTCCCAAAGTGGTGAGACTACAGGTGTGAACCTCTGTGACCAACCAATGTCATCTCTTTTAGACTCCAACTATAAGTGAGATCACACAGTATTTGTTGTTCTCTGGCTTATGTATTTAACTTAGCATAATTCCTTTAAAGTTTATCCACAGTATTGCAAATTGAAGAATATTCACCTTTTTATGGCTGAATAATATTTCATTGTATTTCTATACACCACAATTTCTTAATTTATTCATCTTTCAATAGACAAACAAGTTGTTTCCACATCTTGGATATTGTGAATAATGCTGCAATGAACATGGGAGTGTTGATACCTCTTCAAAATGCTAATTTTTATTTCAATTGGATACTTACTCAGAAATGGGATTTATGGTTCAAAAGGTAGTTCTGTTTTAAAATTTTTGAGGAACCTCTCTCTATACTGGTTGTACCAATTTGCAATCTCTCCAACACTTCCCAAGGGTACTCTTTTCACTGCATCCTGGCCAGTACTATTCTCTGTTTGGCAAGACAATTCTCTCTTGTCTGTTGGATAAAAGTCATCCTAACATGTATAAGGTGATGTCTCACTATTGTTTTTATTTGAAATTTTCCTATGATTAGTGATATTTAGCATTTTGTATATGCTCATTGGCCATTTGTGTATCTTCTTTGGAGAAATGTACAATCAGATCCTTTGCTCATTTTTTAATTGGATTTTGTTTTTGCTATTTAGTTTTACGAGTTTCTTATATATTTTGGATATTAGCCAACTATCAGATATATGGTTAGCAAATATTTTTTTCACTTCATATTTTCATTTTGTTTATTATTATTTTGTTCATTATTTCCTTTTATTTGCAGAAGCTTTTTAATTTGATGTAGGCCCACTTATTTACTTTTGCTTATTTTTTTTGCTTTCGCTTTTGATGTTATATTTTTAAAAATCATTACACAAACTAATGTCAAGGAGCTTTTTCTCTGTGTTTCCCCTAGAAATTGTACAGTTTCAGGTCTTATATTTAAGCTGTGAATCTATGTCAAGTTAGTATTTGTGAGTGGTGTAAGATATGGACTAAATCTCAGTCTTTTGCGTGTGCATATTCAATTTTCCAAAGGCCATTTATTGAAAAGATGGTAATTTCTCTATTATGTATTCTTAGCATTCATGTCAGTATTAGTTGACTGTGTACACACGAGTTTATTTCAAATCTGTTCCATTGATTTGGGTGCTTGTTTCAGGCCAGTGTCATTCTATTTTGATTGCTATAGTTTGAAATCATAAAGCATGATGCCTCTAGGTTTTTTTTTTTTTTTTTTTTCAAGATTGTTTTGGCACTTCAAGGTCTTTTGTGGTTCTCTATGAATTTTAAGATTGATTTTTTCTATTCTTTGAAAAATGCCATTCTCTGCCATAATTCTGATAGGTATTATGTTGAATCTATAGATCACTTGGATAGCGTGGACTTCTTTAAGATATTGGTTTTCCTCATCCATGAACACAGAATATTTTCATTTATTTATGTTTTCCTCAAATTATTTCATCAATGTCTTACATTTTTCAGTGTAAAGAGCTTTTAGTTCCTTGGTTAAATTTATTCTTATATATTTTATTTTTTGATGCTTTGTAAATGAGATTTGTCTCTTTACTTCTTTTCCAGATAGTTTGTTGTTAATCTATACAAATCCAACTAATTTTGTATGTTGATTTTGTGTCTTACAACTTTACTAAATTTGTAATTAACTCTAACAATTTTTTGGTGGAGTCTTTAAGGATATATGTGTGTGTGTGTGTGTGTTTGTGTGTGTGTGTGTATGTATATATATATATATATACACACATATGTACTCATGTCATCTGGAAACAGAGAATTTTACTTTTTGCTTTCTAATTCATATGACTTTTATTGTTTTTCTTTTCTAATCACTCTGGTTAAGACTTCCAATATTACGTTGAACAGAAGTCGTGAGAGTGGGTACCCTTGTCTTAATCCTGATCTTAAAGAAAAAGTGTTCAGCTTTTCACCATTGAGTATATGTTAACTGTGGGCTGATTACACATGGCCTTTATTATGTTAATGTTAAAGATTAAAACACTCTATATGAATTTTATTAAAATTTTCTCTCACTAAATGTCACGTTTCTCATCTGCCATTTTAAATTTTGTTTGTAAACTTTTTT
>NW_016810400.1:5062-8738 GCF_001698545.2 Rhinopithecus bieti
GTTTATTCTTTAGATCCTTTTGAATACCCCTATATCTATAGTTACAGCATCTCTCTAATTCTGAATATTGGCTGTCATGGATCCCCATCAGGGATAAAACATTAGACTACATTTTCAGTCTTGGTATGTTGGGATTTAGATGACCACCTTAAAATGCTGCTGAAAATATTAGGATCAGAGATGCCAGAGTCTACTGACAAGATATGCCTTTCTCTTCCTCTACATCAACAGATGCATACATCTACATATGCCTTGGTGTGTTACTTAAATTTTGTGAGCTGGCAGAAAGATACATAGCTAGAAATTAGGGCCTTGCCTTTTCCTGAATCTTGACGTTCCAGTAGTGGAGGGGTGTGACCAGAAGGTAAAAGACATGTTTGTATTCTGGGTTCCTGTTCTGTCCTCCTCTTTGTAGTTAGTTGCTTTCTGACAGGACTTGCCTTAGGTGATACAAGTTAATTCCATAAATAACAGCATGGCTACAAAAGCTACATTTTTTCTTATTATGTGTCCTCCCCTTAAAAGTTCTTTAAATTTTAATTACACTAATATAATCAAAATAGGCATATTTCTACATGACATCAGTCTTCTGAATAAAACCAAAGTACACAATACTGTAATGCATTTTCTGATATATTTATTCTCCTTGAGTTTGGGCCCTGCTACCAATTATGCACATTGTTTTCTTCAGTGAAATAGATAATGTGAAAACCAGTGCTTTATTTCTTGCTGGAATTAATAATGATTATTACAACGAGTGTTTCTATTACTTTTAGAATCTTCAAGCATATACAGATATCACAAAGGTGTAAAAAATTTAATATATTTAATAGAAATGTTGAAAATTTGTTCTATTATAATTTTCTCATATACGTTTTACAATATTAATTCATCAGAAAATGAAAATTTTGCTGAGTAGCTTAGAATCGATTTCAGAAAAAAATGTTTTAATCAAAGAAAATGTTTTAGCGCACTCTAGTGGCCAACGGTGTAATTTAGCATAAAGTAAAAGTCCTCCTGTGTATAATAAACGGACAGATTATGCATAAGAATAATTTATATTACTGTAAAATATAACAATGTTTTCCAATATATGAAGATATACTACAAACATGCATGCTTCATAGCCTGCCATTATTTTCTATTTACTTTTGTGAGATTTATCTACCATTTAATAGTCTACTGAAGCATACTTTTAATCACATTTGATATTTTTTATATTTAAAATAATCTGACAGTTCAATTTGTTTATCTTTATATTTATGATATTGAAGTTACACATTAGTAGCTAATACTTGTGAAATGAGTGGAATTCTTTGTTAATACTGTTATTCCTTTCCCAAAGTCAGAAGTGACTACATTGCTGGTTAGCTATGTTAAGTTCCTGGCATTAACCACATTGCAAGATTAAAGGCACAGTTCTCCAGAATTCCAAGTCTGACCAAAGCTTCTGACCCTAGCTGCAAGCAATTATGTAATCACCCAACTTCCCGCATCCTGCATAGGCAAAACAATTCACCAAGAACATGCTACCACAGTATAAAAGAGTTTAATTAATGTCAGGCTAGCCATGCGGAAGACTGAGATATTACTCAAATCTTTCTCCCTGAGAACTCAGAGGCTAGGGTTTATATAAATAATTTGGTGGGCCGGGGCTAGGGAATGGGCACTGCCAATTGCTTGGGAATGAAATGAGATTCTGGAACAGTCCTCATGTGCTGAGTCCACCTCTGGATAAGGGTTGCATGACTGCTTGAGTCGTGAGCCACAGGTCTGGGTGGAGTCAGTTGGTTGCCAGAATGCCAAAAGCTGAAGAACATCTCAGAAGACCAATCTTAGATTCCATAATAGTGATGTTATCTATGGGAGCAATTGAGGAAATCACAAAATTTTGAGACCTCTGACGACATGACTCCTGAGTAGTAAGAGATTTTAGAAACTCTGCCTACATTTAAGCAGAATTCAGACCTTTCCTAGAATTTGAATCTCCCGACATTTTGTTAGTTTTACAAAGGCAGTTTCAGTCCCCAAAAAATTAGTTTTAGGGACATACTATTATCTCTCTTGCTTTAAAGTTAAACTATAATCTAAATTCCTCCTGTGGTTAGCTTGGCATACACCCAGGAATGAGTGAAGACAACCAGTCTGTGAGGCTAAAAGCAAGATGGACCCAGCCATATTAGATTTCTCTCACTGTCACAACCTTTGAAAAGATGGTTTTAATTAGGGGACAATGAAAAGTTAGAGAAAGAGTTCACACAAAACTATCCTCACTTCTGACACCATGTATAAGTTTGGAGGTTTCCCAAAGCCATTCTCAGGTTTGATCATTCAATAGAAAGACTCACAGAACTCACTGAAAATTATTATACTCACAGTTACAGCTTACTAAGGGCAAGAGCACAGAAAATTCACCAAAGTAAGAGACACATCGGGCAGCATCTGGGAGGGCTTCACATGCAAATCTTCCATCGTTATCAGGATGTGTTACTTTCCTGTCATTAATGTGTAGTGATACACACTGAATATGTCAACCACAAAGCACACCTAAACTTTGGTGTCCAAAAGTTTTATTGAGACTCCAGTAAGTAAGCATGATTGACTGATTACTCCTATGTTTGAAATTAGTCTCCAGCCTCTGTAATTTCTAGAGGTCTTGCTGTTATCACGTGGTTGGAGAGACCCATTATGAGTCACCTCATTCGCATAAACTATCAGGTATGGTTCAAGGGGACCCACATAAATAACAAAGGCATTCCTATCTCTTGGGCTATTTTAAGTGTTTGGAGGTTGCCTCCAAGGTCCCAAAGACAAAGGCAAGCACTCTCTTTGGAAAAGCCATAAAAGAAATAACAGAATTGAGAAAACCAAGGAGAAGAACTGTTCGCTACCTCTATAGAAGACACTTTCATGAATGAATTTCATTATTGACACTTTCCACTAAATTTTTTTTATTCTAATAAAATGGGATACATGTGCAGAACGTGCAGGTTTATTATATAGGTATATGTGTGCCACGGTGGTTTGCTGCACCTATTGACCAGTCCTCTAGGCTGCCTCCCCTCACTCCCCACCCCCCAACACTCACTGGTGTGTGTTGTTACCCTCTCTGTGTCCTCATTGTTCAACTCCCACTTATGAGTGACAACATGCAGTTTTAGTTTTCTGTTCCTGTGTTAGATTTCTCAGGATGGTGGCTTCCAGCTTCACCTAAGTCCCTGCAAAGGATATGATCTTAATCCTTTTAATGGCTGCATAGTATTCCATGGTGTATATGTACAACATATTTTTTTTATCCAGTCTATCATTGATGAACATTTGTCTTTGCTATTGTAAATGGTGCTGCAATAAACATACATGTGCATGTGTCTTTATAGTAGAATGATTTACATTCCTTTGGGTATATGCACAGTAATGGGATTGCTGGGTCAAATGGTATTTCTGGTTCTAGATCCTTGAGGAATCACCACACTGTCTTCCACAATGGTTGAACTAATTTACATTCCCACCAACAGCGTAAAAGCGCTCCTATTTCTCCACAGCCTCACCAGTATATGTTGTTTCCTGACTTTTAATAACCACCATTCTGACTGGCATGAGATGATATCTCATTGTGGTTTTGATTTGCATTTATCTGATGATCAGTGATGTTGAGCTTTTTTTCATATGTTTCTTA
>NW_016810401.1:0-11374 GCF_001698545.2 Rhinopithecus bieti
GGCTCACGCCTATAATGCCAGCACTTTGGGAGGCAGAGACAGGGAGACTACTTGAAGTCAGTCTGAGACCAGCTTTGCCAACATGGTAAAACCCCATCTCTACTAAAATACTAAAAATACAAAAACTAGCTGCAAGGGGTGGCGCATGCCTATAGTCCCAGCTGCTCGGGAGGCTGAGGCAGGATAATTGCTTGAACCCAGGAGGCAGAGGTTGCAGTGGGCCAAGATCACGCCATTGCACTCCAGCCTGAGCAACAGAGCTAGACTCCATCTCAAAAAGAAAAAAAAAAGGTGGCCGGGTACAGTGGCACATATTTGTAGTTCCAGCTACTCAGGAGGCTGAGGCAAGAGGATCACTTGAGTCCAGGAGTTCAAGACCCACCGGGCAAAATGTTGAGAGCCCATCTCTTTTTTCTTTTCCGGAGTCTCACTGTGGTGCCCAGGCTGATAGCCCGTGCAATGGCATGATCTTGGTTTACTGCAAACTCCACCTCCCAGTTTCAAGCGATTCTCTTGCCTCAGCCTCCTGAGCAGCTAGGATTACAGGCCTGCGCCACCTGCCCAGCTAATTTTTCTATTTTTAGTAGAGACGGGGTTTCACCATGTTGGCCAGGCTGGTCTCGAACTCCTAACCTCGTGATCCACCCGCCTTGGCCACTCAAAGTGCTGAGATTACAGACGTCAGCCACCGCGCCCAGCCAAGAGCCCACCTCTTAAAAAAAAAAAAAAAAAAAAAAAGAGGCAAAGTACTACTGTCCTTGATTGCCTCTAAGATATTAACTTCCCAAGGATGGCAAAGGTCCCTATCACCTCCTAAACTCCCAAAGGAGCTCTGAAAAAGGTTTGAAAACAAATATATGTACACTGGGATGCAGTTAGATGAGGGAGGAGGCCTCATCAGCAGGAGGCAGGGGAGCCACTGGCTACCTTTGTGCAGGACTGCATTGGCTGGCTTGTTTCCTGCCATTGACTCCTTGGACAGGTGCTGATGACTTTCCGCCAAACACTCCACCTCAGCAAAGCGGGTGTTGAGGGCCATGGAAGGGTGAGAAGGGTCTTCTGACATGTTCAAGTAAGCAGCCCGGCGCAGCTGTTCCTCAATCACCAAAGCTTGTTCTAAGAGCTGGACAAGGGATAAGAGGAAATGGGAGTTCGACTGATAACTCACTATGCTCACTTCTGACTGGCCTCTCAGCTCACCTCATTGTTTCTGATAGTAATAAGAACCTATGAATAATTTCATGGACAACTCATTCCCACACCCAGCAGTTTAACTTTGCCTTGACCCTTTTTTCTTTCCCTTTTTCAATGTCCTCGTTTTAAAACTTTTACCCTTTAGGTTCTCTTATACAAAAGCGATAAAACTCAATTTAGAAAACAGAGTATCAAAATTAACAACAGATAATCCCACCTTCTAGAAATACATCCTGATGTTTTTCTTTTTAGGTTTTTTTGTGCATAGTTTTTTACATAACTGAGATCATACTATATACATATCCATATTATGTTTTCATTTAGTTACACAGTTAAACATCTTCCTTTTTATCATCTACTCTTTATCAACTACTCTTCAAAAACACGTTTTGGCTGGGCACAGTGGCTCACACCTGTAATCCCAGCACTTTGGGAGGCCGAGACGGGCAGATCACTTGAGGTCAGGAGTTCAAGACCAGCCTGGCCAACATGACAAAACCCCATTTCTACTAAAAACACAAAAATTAGCAAGGTATGGTAGTGCACACCTGTAACTGCTGCTGCTCAAGAGGCTGAGGCAGAATAATGCTTGAACCCGGGAGGCAAAGGTTGCAGTGAGCCGGGATCGTGCCACTGCACTCCAGCCTGAATGACAGAGGGAAACTCTGTCTCAAAAAAAGAGGATTATTTTGCTATTTTAAAATATTTTTGTTTTTTATTTCCTCTTATCGCCATCTCACTTCCATTCCTCTGAAAAGCAACCTTTCTAATATAGTAATACTGGGGCTTTTGTGTAGGTTTTAGACTGTGTTTTGTTTCGTATGTATGTTTCTAAGTTACAGAATGATGTTTTCTGTACCTATAAAATGCTTTTCTTCTCCCACTACATACTTTTAAAAGGTACACTTATGTTGTATGCACATGATTTTTGTTGCTTCTGTTGTTTAATGCCCCATGATATGAATACATGTTTTACCTATGCATTCTCCTAATGCTGAACATTTAGGTTGCCTCTAGGCCCCATCACCAAAATCATACTGCAAAAACACTCATGCATAGGTCACCTGATGCAGCTGTATTAAAGGTTCTTTGAAATATATCCCAAGAGGCAGAATGTTGGTTCTTAATTTATGAAAAGATTTTAATTACTTAAAAAATATATTCATAAAACCTATGACTCAACATATGAGATTTCTCATGCCCTTCTCCTCTCCTAGTGTCTGCCAGCACTTCTATGCAGATGACTTGATGCTTCTCAAACATGTGCCTTGAGCACTGGTTCTGATCCTACTAGTGTATGGTGATGGGGGTAGGAGTGGGAGGGGTGCTGATTTGTGAGAAATACCAAAAGAGTTGTCTAAAATTTGGTATCATTCTTTTCTACAAACTGCTCTCTCTCTCTTCTTAAATGACAATTCAACTTTCCAGTTGGACTCAGGCTCAAAATGTTATTTTCAGTCTTACTCTGTACTTCAAATCCAGTAAGTCAGGAGTTGGCGAGCTACAGCCTGTGGGCCAGCTCTGCCCCACCACCTGTTTTTATATGGCTGAAGAGCTAAGAATGGGTTTTACATTTTAAAATGGTTGGCAAAAAGTCAAAACAAGACTATTTCATGCCATTTAATGAGAATTATACAAAATTCAAATTGTAATATCCATAGATGAAATGCTGAAACACATCCTAACTTATTTATGTATCCCCTGTGGCTGCTTTCACACAACGAAGATGGAGTTAAGTATGTACAACAGAGACCACATGTCCCACAAAGCCTGAAGCCTATCTGGCCCTTTAATAGAAAAGGTTTGGTTGGGTGCAGTGGCTCACGCCTGTAATCCCAGCACTTTGGGAGGACAAGGCGGGCAGGTCACCTGAGGTCCAGAATTTGAGACCAGCCTGGCCAATATGGCAAAACCCCATCTCTATTAAAAACACAAAAATTAGCCAGGCATGATGGTACATGCCTGTAATCCCACCTACTCAGGAGGCTGAGGTAGGAGAATTGGTTGAACCCGGGAGGCGGAGGTTGCAAGTGAGCTGGGAGATGTCCCCACTGCACTCCAACCTGGGCAACAGAGCGAGACTGTCTCAAAAAAAAAAGGGGGGGGTTTTATTAACCATTTTTGGTTTGCGGAGGGGAAAAAACGTTTACTGACCCCTACAATAAGTCACTAAGTCCAGTAAATTCTTTGGTGTTTTGTTTCCTTTATCTTTACCCTTTTCATTTTCCACAACCAGCATCACAGCCCAGACCCTTAACACCTCATGATTATATGATAGTTTTATAATCTTATGAATGCTGTTTCCATTTCCCTTGGTCCTATCAAAACTCTGCTCACAAACTTTCAGTGGCTGCCCATTAACAATAGGGTAAAGTCCAAACTCTCTTATCTGGTGCCAAGAACCCACCTACTGACCTCTAGCTCTTCCACCTTTCTCTTTCCAACCTACCTCCCAACCATCACCCAACACAAATGTTTCCCCACAGCTCAACTGGGCTATTTGCTGTTTCCAGACATACTAAACTTTGCTGCCTCATGTCTTTGCCCAACCTAATCCCTTTGTTCAGATATCCTTCTGTTCCTACCAAAAAATCTCCATCGCATTCCTCAAAACTTCATTCCAATGCCATCTTCTCCATAAAGCCATTTGTGAGTTCCCTCCATACTCCAAATCCTCTGGAGAACTTTTTTTTTTTTAAAGACAGGGTCTCGGATGGCACAGTGGCTCAGGCCTGTAATCTCAGCACTTTGGGAGGCCGAGGCGGGCAGACCACGAGGTCAAGAGATCGAGACCATCCTGGCCAATATGCTAAAACCCCGTCTCTACTAAAAATACAAAAATTAGAGGCTGAGGCAGGAGAATCACTTGAACCCAGGAAGCAGAGGTTGCAGTGAGCAGAGATCACGCCGCTGCACTCCAGCCTGGCAACACATCAAGACTCTGTCTCAATTAAAAAAAAAAAAAAATAGCATCTCACTCTAATGCCTAGGCTGGAGTGCAGTGGCACAATCTAGGCTCATTGCAGCCTCCCAAGTAGCTGGAACTACAGGTGCACGCCACCAGAATTGGTGAATTTTTGTATTTTCTGTAGACGTGGCATTTTGCCATGTTGCCCAAGCTGGTCTCGAACTCCTGGACTCAAGCAATCGGTTATTTTAAAATGCTGGGATTAGCCACTGTGTCTGCCTCTCTGAGAACTTTTTCTTTTCTTTTTTGAGATGAGTCTCGCTCTGTCACCAGACTGGAGTGCAGTGGTGGGATCTTGGCTCACTGCAACCTCCGCCTCCTGGTTTCAAGCAATTCTGGATAACTTTTTTATGCCAATCAGCAATCTCTCTCCTGATATGCAGAATGGCATTCATTTGATTACACATGTGCTCCTACTTGAAACTGAAAGCTCCTTGAAAGCAGATACCATGCTTTGTCTCTTTATCCCTGGGCACATCATTGCTAAGTACATAATACTTGAAGGCTTATTAGTGTACATTTCTTCCCCGATTATACTCAGCTTATGAGACAACAGACATGTCTCTTTTTTTTTTTTGAGACAAGAGTCTCACTCTGTTGCACAGGCTAGAGTGCCATGGCACAATCTTAGCTCAATGAAATCTCCACCTCCCGGCTTCAAGCAATTCTCCTGCATCAGCCTCCCAAAGTGCTGGGATTACAGGCGTGAACCACCGTGCCTGGCCCACACAGCTACTCTTTAGCCCAGAAAAAAGAACCAGGCCAGGCACAGTGGCTCACGCCTGTAATCCCAGCAATCTGGGTGGCCAAGGCAGGTGGATCACATGAGGTCAGGAGTTTGAGACTAGCCTAGCAACATGGTAAAACCCCATCTCTACTAAAAATACCAAAAACAGCTGGGTGTGGTGGCGGGCACCTGTAATCCCAGCTACTCAGGAGGCTGAGGCAGGAGAATCACTTGAACCCAGGACACAGAGGTTGCAGTGAGAAAGAGACTGCATTCCAGCCTGGATGACAGAGACTCTGTCTCAAAAAAGAACCAGCAGCCCACTGACTGATACAGTTCTACCTCTTCAGAGATGCAATTCAATCCCACCTCTGTATCGTTCCTGAATACTCCAATCTACAGTGTTCCCCAAATAAACCCCTCTGCACTAGTGTCGCTCATTGGACCATAGTCACCTACAGCTCATGTACAGTTAGTTAACTTTCAAGTCTGTGTGTCTTCAACCCTAATGTGTAAGTTACTTGGAAGCAAAGCCTTCCACAGAATGAAGAAAGTGAGAATGGTGCGCTGGATGGACAGACTCCCTCCGCTGCCGGACGTTATGCACTTTCAAGTTTGTCACTTAAGCAATCAATATATTCCTCCCCAACCGCTCACCTTAAACCTTCGAGCTAGAAATTTATTCTTGATCTCTAAGAAATTGCCACGGTTCATTTCACCCTTGAAAGGCTCATTGAGGATGGCATAGCGTGGGTCATTCTGGATGTCTTGCCACCGGGCATAGCCATGGCTATTGGAAAAGTGCTCAGGAAAAACAAAACAAGAAAAGTAAGAACCTCAAACTAAGAGACCTTCAGAACCTTTCACCAAAAGCCTCAGTCCAGATTCAGGCAAAGGATACTTTATGATGCCGGCTAGTAGCCAGTAGTCATGCCGTCGATGCCAGATCTCGTAAGTCTTCTTGGTAACTGTGGCTGCCCGCTCTTCATTCTGCCAAAGGGAGTGCAACTCTGAGGAGGAATTTAGGGAAGGTGGGGGGGGGGCGGGAAGCAAACATCTGTGAGAATTGAAAATGCTACTTATTCTTGTCCCCCACCATCCCCTATCCCTGGATCCATCTTTATATAATTTGCTTCTGGCTTTCTCCACAGAACCCAGGGGAGTACACTATCAGTTTGGCATTCCCTCATCGAACAGAGGTAAAGTCCCTGTACCGTGGTTTCTGACAAGAACCCCAATTTCACACCAGATCCTTCTAACCCTGGTGGGCCCCTCATTTCCATACCAGTAAAACCACCATCTGCAATGTTGAACATGAAACGCTGTTTAATATTTTTCTTCTGTTTCTCATCATTCAGGTCCTTGGGGGTCTCTCCATTCTGAAGCATCACCTCTTTTTTCTCTTCTTCTTCTTTCTTCTCTTCTACAGAATGTAAGAAAGAAAAATGTCAGTTCCAGCCAAAGCCCAGCACCATCGACCTGACCCAGAACACTGTATGCTACAAGAATCCATCCACCTCCACCCCTTCTCCACCTGGGTGTCTCTCAGACCCAGAAAATGGTGCCATTGGCCCACTGACAACTAAATGCGGGGACAGGTGCAGTCTTTTGGGATAAAATGGCTAGATGAGTATGGACAGGGAGGCAGGGCAGATACAGTCCTTGCTTCTGGTTTTAGAGTTCTTCTAAACCACAATCAACTTCTTCAAACACCCACCTTTGTCTTCTACCACAATAGGGGTCAGATCTATTGCTGACTTTTCCTCTACCTTCTCTACGTCAGCAACACCTAGGGGAAGAAATGTTATTGAAAATATACCTAAAGGAAGAACATTCTCCTCTGTTCCACACTATTATCCAATTGGATACACCTATATCTAAATGTCTGCGATTACAGTAATGTCAGCTGGGCATGGTGGCTCATGCCTGTAATCCCAGCATTTTGGGAGACAGTAGCGGGCAGATCACTTGAGGTCAGGAGTTCAAGACCAGCCTGGCCAACATGGGAAAACCCAATCTCTATTAAAAATACAAAAACTAGCCGGGTGCGGTGGCTCATGCCTGTAATCCCAGCACTTTGGGAGGCCAAGGTGGGTAGATCACCTGAGGTCAAGAGTTAGAAACCAGCCTGGACAACATGGTGAAACCCCGTCTCTACTAAAAATACAAAAATTAGCCAGGCGTGGTGGCTCACGCCTGTAATCCTAACACTTTGGGAGGCCAAGGTGGGTGGATCTCAAGGTCAGGAGTTCGTGACCAGCCTGGCCAACATGGTAAAACCCCGTCTCTACGAAAATACAAAAATTAGCCAGGCATGGTGGCGCGTGCTGTAATCCCAGCTACTCAGGAGGCTGAGGCAGGAGAATTGTTTGAACCCAGGAGGTGGAGGTTGCAGTGAGCCAATATCGTACCACTGCACTCCTGCCTGGGCAACAGAGTGAGACACTATCTCAATAAATAAATAAATAAATAAATAATTAGCTGGGCATGGTTGTGGAATGCCTGTAATCCCAATTACTCGGAGGCTGAGGCAGAAGAATCGCTTGAACCCGGGAGGCCCAAGTTGCAGTGAGCAGAGATCGTAACACTGCACTCCCGCCTGGGTGACAGAGTGAGACTCCATCTCAAAAAATAAAAATAAATAAAGTCATAAGAGATAGGAAAACCTGCCACCTAAAATCAAGGGTACAGGATTCTTCAGTGTATCACTTCCTCCTGCTATCTCTACAGCCCCAGTGAAAATTCATGAGTGACCATGGTTCACACAGGGATCTGTAGTGCTTAAAAATATGGATACCAGCCAGGCACAGTAGCTCACGCCTATAATCCCAGCACACTGAGAGGGCAAGGCAGGTGGATCACCTGAGGTCAGGAGTTCGAGACCAGCCTGACCAATATGGAGAAACCCCCTCTATTAAAAAATACAAAATTAGCTAGGCATGGTGGCACATGCCTGTAATCCCAGTTACTCAGGAGGCTGAGGCAGGAGAATCGCTTGAACTCAGGAGGCGGAGGTTGCCGAGATCACACCATTCATTACACTCCAGCCTGGGCAACAAGAATGAAACTCCTTTTTTTAAAAAAAGAAAAAAGAAAAAAAAAGAAAAAAAAGGCCAGGCACAGTGGCTCATGCCTGTAATCCTAACAATTTGGGAGGCCAAGGCGGGCGGATCACGAGGTCAGGAGATTGAGACCAGCCTGGCCAACATGGTGAAACCCTGTCTCTACTAAAAATACAAAAATTAGCTGGGCATGATGGCGTACGCCTGTAATCCCAGCTACTCGGGAAGCTGAGGCAGGAGAATCACTTGAACCAGGGAGGTAGAGGTTGCAGTAAGCCAAGATTGCACCACAGCACTCCAGCCTGGCAACAGCGCGAGACTATCTCAAAAAAAAAAAACCATGTGGATACCTTTACCTTTGGGCTCTGTCTCCATAGGTTCCTCTGTTCTCTCCTTCACCTCTGCCTTTTCCACTTTCTCCTCTCCCTCAGGGGGTTCAGCAACGACCTTTTCATCCTCTGAGGCAGGGGCAGGGGGCTGTGTACACTTCAAAGGAAAAAAAAACAAAAACAAAACAGATGAAGCAGACAGGCCAGCAACTACAAGGAAGACTGGACTTACTCATTTGTCTTTAGTGTGGCATTCAGTCACCCCCATCTCTTACCTCAATGGCAGTCTCAGGGGCTACAGATTTAACCTCCTTTTCTCCTTCTATGCTCTCTTCTTCTTTGAGGCTATTTTCCTCTATTTTGATCCCATCTTCTGCAGAACAATAAGAGACAATCAATTAGGAAGAAGGTCCTACATCAGAGAGGTCATTTCTTCCCAGTTTGTCTCATCTTAAATTGTCCTCTCGTGCCTTTAAGAGCCAGCCCTATTCTTAGGACGGCCCTCCTAAACTGAGAGGGAAATTGCTGTGTGTCCTGCCAGACTACCCTGTTAGAACTGAGCACAGGGGAGCAGAAAAATAGGCCAGGACAAAAAAAGAGGAACAGAAAATGACAGGACAGGCAGACTTACCAGCAGGTGGGGCAGGTGCCGGAGTGTTGGGCTGCGTATCCCCTGGAGTGGAGGGTGTAGGAGTCTTTGGGGAGGGTGACCCTGGCTGGGACATTTTCTTGTTTTCCTCTACCTCAGCCAGTTCAGGCATGCTCCAGCGCCCATTAACATGTTCAAACTCCTGAACCTGTAGCAATGGGACAAGAAGTTGAAGACCCAATTCCAGCTGCAGGCTCCTTTCCTATTGGCCTTCCACTCTCCACCTCCTGGGTTCAAGCAATTCTCCTGCCTCAGCCTCCTGAGTAGCTGGGATTACAGGTGCCCACCACCACACGCAGCTAATTTTTGTATTTTTAGTAGAGATAGGGTTTCGCCATGTTGGCCAGGCTGGCCTCAAACTCCTGACCTCAAGTGATCTGCCCGCCTTGGCCTCCCAAAGTGCTGGGATTACAGGTGTGAGCCACTGCGCCTGGCCCCCTAGAAACTTTTAACAATGGCAAGTGGCTCAGGGCTCACCTTCTTGCGAATCAAAGACATAACACCAATTCTAGTAAGGACATGCTGGCGAGACAGGCCTTCTCGGGGGACACCATCAGCAAAGGTCTCAGCCCCATCTGCCCCCGGCTCACATAAATGCCGCATAAAGAGAGAGACATATGCCCTGCGTAAAGAAGTAGAGAAATGTGTTAATCAGGGATCATGCTGACTCTTAAGATTCTTTTTCCATCCCTTTGTGAGGCATCATCACAGGCAATAAGTATGGCTCCACCTTGATGTCAAGCCCACCACGGCACTGGAAGGCTCATCTCCAGACCCCACAAGACCCAGATTCTCTTCCAGGGAAGCAAGGAACACATTACTTTTTTTTTTTTTTTGAGATGGAGTCTTGCTCTGTCGCCCAGGCTGGAGTACAGTGGCCGGATCTCAGCTCACTGCAAGCTCCGCCTCCCGGGTTCCTGCCATTCTCCTGCCTCAGCCTCCCGAATAGCTGGGACTATAGGCGCCCGCCACCTCGCCCGGCTAGTTTTTTTTGTATTTTTTTAGTAGAGATGGGGTTTCACCGTGTTAGCCAGGATGGTCTCGATCTCCTGACCTCGTGATCCGCCCGTCTCGGCCTCCCAAAGTGCTGGGATTACAGGCTTGAGCCACGGCGCCCGGCCAAGGAACACATTACTAACAGCTTCATCTGCCAACTTCAACAGAGGAAACAGCCCACTTCCCTGCACAGCTGGGCCTAGAACCATGGAATGACCAGCTAGATAGCAGAAGAAGCCCTTGCTCTAGATCAGTTCATGCCAGCCCTTAACTCACTTGAACTCTTTCTCTGATTTGCCTCGCAGATCTCTTACAAGCCACTGGGTAGTAAAAGCATCCTGAGGTGGCATACCATATCGCATAATTGCGTTAAGAAAGGCTTTTCGCTGACGAGCATTAAAACCAAGTACCTAGGGGAAGAAGAAACCCAGATGAGAGGGAGCAGGCTGCACTCCACCAAAGATCCAATATCTATCTGGCACTCACCCACCCTTAGAATTGCATGGCACTTACTTCAATATTCCCACCGACACGGGCCAACAGAGGAGGCAATGGCTTATCTTTATCATTCCGCAGGCCCTTACGACTGGGCCTACGGGGAGCTGCAGGAAGAAAAAGATGAATGAGTGACACGGGTAGGATATGAAACAAAGCAACATTTAGAAAAGCAACAAAAAAGCACAGCCCTCACCTTCTGAACGTTCATCAAAGTCTTCATCACCTTCCTCTGAAGCCACTGAGTAATCGGACTGGTTGTCGGACTGGTCGTCCTGCCAATCTGGAGGGAGAGAGGGCAGATGAGCGGGGCCCACTGCTCTAGTGGAACGGCCCATGGGTGGGGGGCGGGGCCGGCCACACACACCTCGGTCCTCCTGGGAGCCATCATTGTAGTTGACCTGTTTACGGATTCTTTTTCCTTTGCCCAGATTTCGGGCTAGATCTTCTTGCTGCTGCTCATAATGGTGCCGCAGCAATTTCTCCCAGTAGTCAGGATCCACACTTTCTTCCTGTTTAATGATTTCCCGTTCTACCTCCTCTTCCTCCTGGGACAGAGGGAGGGCCAGGACTCAGGAGTGCTGAAGTCAGCGCCACCAGCTACCCCTGGTCCTCATAGTTCCCACTCTGCTAGCTCCTTTTCATGACTGGACTCTTAAATAGTTGGTGTGCCTGTTTAGACCTACGAACTTAGAAGAAATTTAATTGAGAGTACATAGCTCATAATTATGTATAGATTAGCAGTCAGCATAACTCAAGAAAAACATAGGATAGAGCCATTATCACAGGGAAGGATGAAGACACAGAATGCTTTCTTCTAACCCCTTGCACTGGTGCATATACAATCGGAAGATAGCAAAAAGAAAAAAGGTCAGAGCCTTAGCAAGGCAGAATGGAGAAGCTTCTGAAATACTGTAAAAGATTTTCATAAGAGAGAAGAGGGGCCGGGCGCGG
>NW_016810401.1:13762-18592 GCF_001698545.2 Rhinopithecus bieti
AAAAAAAAAAAAAAAAAACATACGTAAGGCTGGGGCAGTGGCTCACGCCTGTAATCCCAGCACTTTGGGAGGCCAAGGTGGGTGGATCACAAGGTCAGGAGATCAAGACCATCCTGGCTAACATGGTGAAACCTCGTCTCTAATAAAAACACAAAAGAAATGAGACAGGTGTGGTGGCAGGCGCCTGTAGTCCCAGCTACTCGGGAGGCTGAGGCAGCAGAATTGCTTGAACCCGAGAGGCGGAGCTTGCAGTGAGCTGAGATCTGGCCACTGCACTCCAGTCCGGGCGACAGAGCGAGACTCCGCCTCAAAAAAATAAATAAATAAATAAATAAATAAAATAATAAGCACATAAAAATAAACACAAGGAGACCTGGTGCAGTGGCTAACACCTGTCATTCCAGTGCTTTGGGAGGCCAAGGCAGGAGGACTGCTTAAGGCCAGGAGTTCAAGACCATCCTGGGCAACACAGCAAGACATCGCTAAAAACATTTAAAAAATTAACCAGGTCTGGTAGCACACATCTACTAGGGTCACTCTTCAGCCCAGGAGTTTAAGGTTGCTGAGCTATGATTGTGCCATTGCACTCCAGCCTGGATGACAAAGCAAGACCCTCTTTTTTTGTTGTTTTTTTCTCTTCAGACAGAGTCTGGCTCTGTCACCAGGCTGGAATGCAATGGCGTGATCTCAGCTCACTGCAACCTCCGCCTCCTAGGTTCAAGCGATTCTCCTGCCCCAGCCTCCTGAGTAGCTGGGACTACAGGTGTGCTCCATCATGCCTGGCTAATTTTTTTATTTTTAGGAGAAACTGGGTTTCACCATGTTGGCCGGGCTGGTCTCAAACTCCTGGCCTCAAGTGATCTATCTGCCTGTCTCAGCCTCCCAAAGTGCTGGGATTACAGACTTGAGCCACTACACCTGATAGAGACCCTGTCTCTTAAATAAAAACCAGAAAACACAAAGAGACAGATTATCTAGGATCTTCTGCCTTTTCTCTAGAGAGATGAGGTAGCATTCAAAATTTTATGTGTAAGGTTTAATAAAACACGTAAGAGAAAATGACATTCTGGTAAAGAGCCAAAATAACTGTTGTGAGCATATTTGGTTGTAAGTTTTCTGACAACCAAGGCAAAGATGAAAATCTGATTAGTCATGTTATCAGCCTTGTTTTCAAAGGAAGAGGTGTATCAATTCATCAACGTTAAGAATTTGCCTACAGATATTTTCCTCTTGTCTCAAACACCACCTTGGTCTCAATTCCAATTTTCAGACCAATCACCAAGCACATGATTGCCTTGGATTCATACTCACCCCCATTTCTTCTTCCCGTACCACATACTGGGCCACTTTGAATGAGCTCAAATATTCATTCATGCCCTGCAATTCTGTGTCTTCAGTCTCATCCTGGTTACGGTCCAGCAGCCGTTCAATGGCCTTATCATCGTAATGGATAACACTGCTATCTTCTCCCTCTTTGTTGTCTCCTCCTATAAAAAATCAAGGGCCCACATCCCCAAAGTCAGCTTCAGCAGCTGCAGTGGAAAAAGCAAGTCCCACAAGACCCTTGGTATCAAAGATTCTCCCTAACCTTTAGAGAGGCCAAGCCCCACACCAAAATGTAAGTTCCTGACTAGCTCACCTCCATCAGTGGCTTCATCCTTGAAAAGTTCCTCAGTGCCAAATTTGAGGATATCATCAAGCTCCTGTTTGGACATAGATCCAGTCTTGGAGCCCAGCCCAGGCCGTACCACTAGATGCGTCAGCATCATTTTCTTCTTTGCCACCTGCGTGATGCGCTCCTCAACTGACGCACGGGTCACAAACCGGTAGATCATTACCTTTTTATTTTGCCCAATCCGGTGAGCTCTGCTAAAGGCCTGGAGTTAAGCAGGAAATAAAACCAGAAATTGTATTTTCCTGGTGCCACTCTTATCCTGACTTCCACATAGTATTCTAAATTCAGCACAAGACAAGGTCCACAGCCTGCCTTCATAGGAAACTTCCTTTTGCACCCCTGCCTCCAGACACCACCCTCTAACATGTTACCCAAAATAGGACCACAGCTAACCAAATTCTCTGGCTTACACAATAAGGTAAACAACACAAAAAGAATCTGTTGTTTCTCACCTAAAAACCTAATTCCAGATGGTAGAATGCTCATAGAGGCCACTATGCCTCTAACATGTTACTTATTAAGGCTGCCTGCTGCCTCTGCTCACCTGAATGTCATTATGGGGGTTCCAGTCAGAGTCATAGATAATAACTGTGTCAGCAGTGGCCAGATTGATTCCAAGGCCCCCAGCTCGAGTGGAAAGCAAGAAGCAGAACTGCTGAGCACCTGGTGCTAATAAAGGAACCAAAAACACCATTAGAAGTGTCTCCTAAATTCCAATTCACAAATGTAGTTTAAAAAACTAAGCCGGGGCAGTGGCTCACGCCTGTAATCTCAGCACTTTGGGAGGCAGACGCAGGTGGATCATTGGAGATCAGGAGTTCAAGACCAGCCTGGCCAACATGGTGAAACCCTGCCTCTACTAAAAATACAAAAATTAGCCAGGCATGGTAGTGTACACCTGTAGTCCCAGCTACTCGGGAGGCTGAGGCAGGATAATCGCTTGAACCTGGTAGGCAGAGTTTGCAGTGAGCAGAGATTGCACCACTGCACTTCGGCCTGGGCAACAGAGCGCGAGACTCCATCTCAAAAAAAAAAAAGAAAAATTAGCTGGGCATGGTGGTGCACACCTGTAGTCCCAGCTACTCAGGAATTTGAGGCAGGAGAATCACTTGAGCCCAAGAGTTCAAAGTTATAGTGAGCTTTGACTGTGCTACTGCAGTCCAGCCTGGGCAAAAGGGCAAGACCCCATCTCTTAAAGAAAAACGTCAGAATAGGCCAGGTGCAGTGGCTCACGCCTATAACTCCAACACTTTGGGAGGCTGAGGTGGGCAGATCACCTGAGGTCAGGAGTTCGAGACTAAGCTGGCCAACATGGTGAACTCCTGCCTACTAAAAATACAAAATTAGTCAGGTATGGTGGCAGTCACCTATAATCCCAGCTACTTGGGAGGCTGACGCAAGAGAATCGCTTGAACCCAGGAGGCGAAGGTAAACAAGAAAGAATGTCAGAATATAAAACCTCATTAGACAAACACCACAGTAATAATCATTGTAAGCAAAGTCCACTGATGGATACTAAAATCAGTGTGAAAGTTTAAGGAGAAACAGGACACTGACATAGTCTCAAGTATCTCCCTCAAGCTATTTATCAATCACAATTGGGAACAAGAGAAAAGTGACACTGCAGAAACTCAAAAGACACTACCTTAACCAGTGATCAAGTCATTACCAGTAAGGGGACATAACACATCATGTCCGTGCCCCAGTATGATGCATTGAAAAGGAAACATCATCGGCTGTGTGCAGTGGTTCACAAGGTCAGGAGATCGAGACCATCCTGGCCAACATGGTGAAACCTCGTCTCTACTAACAGTACAAAACTTAGCCGGGCATGGTGGCGGGCACCTGTAATCTCAGCTACTTGGGAGGCTGAGGCAGGAGAATGGCTTGAACCTAGGCGGAGGTTGCAGTGAGCCAAGATCGCACCACTGCACTCCAGACTCCAGCCTGGTAACAGAGCAAGACTGTCTCAAAAAGAAAAGAAAAGAAAAGGACACAACATCACCTCTGTGGCATTCTTGCACAAAATGTCTAATTTAATCAAGAGAAAACATCACACCAACCCAAACTTAGAGCCATGCTACAAAATAACTGACCAGTGTTCATCAAAAGTATCTATATTGACCGGGCACAGTGGCTCGCACCTGTAATCCCAGCACTTTGGGAGGCCGAGGCAGGCGGATCACCTGAGGTCAGGAGTTCGAGACCAGCCTGGCCAACATGGTGAAACCGTCTCTACTAAAAATACAAAAATCTGCTGGGCGTGGTGGTGCACGCCTATAATCTCAGCTACTCAGGAGGCTGAGACAGGAGAATCGCTTGAACCCAGGAGGCACAGGTTGCAATGAGTCAAGATCGCGCCACTGCACTCCAGTCTGGGCAACAGAGACTCCATCTCAAAAAAAATCTGTATCATGTAAGAAAAAGAAAAAAAATAAGTGTCATAGATAGCAGGAAGCACAATAACTAAATGAAACATGGGACCCGGAATTGGATCCTGAAAGAGAAAATAGACATCAGGAAAAATTGGTGACATTCATTGAAGGTCTGTCATTTATAGTATAATACCAATGATAATTTCCTGGTTTTGATCATTGTACTGCAGTTATACAAGTTATTATTAAGAGAAGCTAGCTAGTTGAACAGTATACATGAACTCTCTGTGCTGTTTTGCAACTTTTTTCTAAGTCTAAAATTAAAATAAAAAGTTTTTTTAAAACAAGTAGTAGTGACACTGAGTACAGTGGCTTATGCCTATCATCTCAATACTTTGGGAGGCCAAGGCAGGAGGACTGCTTGAGCCCAAAAGTTTGTGATCGGCCTGGACAACATGGCAAGACCCCATCTCTACAAAAAAATTTTTTTAGGCCGGGCGCGGTGGCTCAAGCCTGTAATCCCAGCACTTTGGGAGGCCGAGACGGGCGGATCACGAGGTCAGCAGATCAAGACCATCCTGGCTAACACGGTGAAACCCCGTCACCACTAAAAAAATACAAAAAACTAGCCAGGCGAGATGGCGGGCGACTGTAGTCCCAGCTACTTGGGAGGCTGAGGCAGGAGAATGGCGTGAACCTGGGAGGCGGAGCTTGCAGTGAGCTGAGATCCGGCCACTGCACTCCAGCCTGGGCGACAGAGCGAGACTCCGCCTCAAAAAA